>NW_009606148.1:360-8485 GCF_000690535.1 Cariama cristata | reverse complement strand
GTAGATGGGCGTCACATTAGCTAGCCTCTTCAGGCAGACCAGCCCATATCTCCATACTGCCACAGGCCTCACTTTCCTAATTGGTATAGTTCATCTAGCAGCCTACTTGGATCTATATACACTATTACCCATGTCATTCAAGAAATTATAAACTTGGAAGCTGGGATTGACGGGTTTAGCTCCTTGTTAGACCGATAATCCAGGAGCCTAGGAATCACATCTGATAATGTGCTGTGAGTCTACAAAATACAGCTCCTGGAGCTTTGTGACTGCTGGTCCCAAATCAGCTTACAAAGTGGGCTGCAAATGTCAGGTGGACAAGTTGGTGAGATACCAACTTTGGACCATTCCTGGAAAAAATACCTCACCTGCAGAATACTTCAAAATCTCAGGAAAGACCTACCAAAAATATTTTTCTTCTAGCTTTTCCAATCAGCTTTACAGCAGCCATAATGACTTAGCTTAGAAGTGAGGCAATATATTCCTAGAAGGAATAAAGTTTTGACAGCTGTGAGGTATGTATTCCACCCTGGCTGAGTAAAATACTTTCAGAAAAGCCCATAAGACTCTAAAGAGGAGAGGAAATGGGAATTAGAACAAACATGGTCAAGGATATAACCATTCATGTTATTTTAATAAGAGCACTCATGAAAGCGAACAAATGCTGTTCTTCTAGCAGTCAAAACTGAACTACGTCTGCTGACACAGGACTTTACATTAGAGCTTGGAAGGCTTGTAAAAGAGTTGAAGATCCCAGGCAGACAAATGCATGTGAGGTCCACAGGTATTTGATAATGGTGCCAGGCTGAGTTCATCAAGAAGCTGCAACCTATGAGTTCTGGACAAGGTCAAGAAGGCTAGTTTGGCTGCAGAGTTTGGGGTGAATGTTCTCCTGAATTGCTCCATAGAGACTTATTTGGATTGCTGAGCTAGCTTTAAAGCCTCTGCAAAGGGTGCTGACCTCAACCTAGGTCTTTGCTCTGAGTCCAGCACTACTGGAGAAACAAAATTTCCATAGACAATAAACATAAATTAATCCAGGCATAACACTCATGTCCTCTGACACACCAATAAGCATACTATTATTAATAAAATTAACTCTGCCTCTGGCAGATATGTTGGTTATATTAGCAACTGCATTGTGGTGACTTGATGCTTGGACTCTGGTATGCTCTAATAAACCGTCTTTGATGAAGGTAACACAATTTCTTTAAAGAGAAAGCATATTACATAGTTTGGAGATACAGGTTGATTTGTTCACATTTGTTATCCTTGGGAGTATCTTGAGGAAGAAGAAATATTGTTTCCTTAGACCTTACAAATGTGTATGAAATAAGATTTTTTTTACCTGTGAACAAAACTCAGGTCACTCCGAAATTGCCTATATTAATGCTGTACCATCTGAGTCAACACTACCCCACCATAGAACTCTGCACATCTGTCCATGGGATTCCTGGTTTATGACAGTGATAACCATCAGTTCTGAAAATTTCCACCTGAAAGATAACTCTCTCCTTGCCCCTTGAGTTTTGAGTTAGTTCTGGTCTCTAAAACCTGTTACTATTTCCTGCAGGTAGGAGGAAACCTCTGTATCTTTCTTTTTTCAGATTATACTTTTACAACAAACAAAAAATATTTAGACATCACACAAATGTAATGTATAGTATAACTGCTATTAATTTCTAGCTCTGTTGCTGATAAGCTAGAAAGGAGAATAACGGAGCATGAACAACTTTGCTGTGTTTCACAGAAGATGAGTTTTCAGACTAAGAAAAAGCTATTAATCACAAACTCCTATTGTCAGAGCAGAAATTCCTCTTTCATTATGACTATATACTTTAAACAATTTCTAGGAAGTGCTAAAGTTATATCCATTATACCCATGCATCATTTTACAGAAATGGAACACAGCTTAAGTTTCATATCAGCAAATATTGCCACCGTTTCATTAAAATACTGTAAGAAATCTTTCTCTTTTTTAATTAAAATCAAAGCTATGCTTGCCCTGGGATCTAGATCCACTGATACTAGCAAAGCAATTCCTAAATTAACCTGGGTACTTAAATCCAAAATTGCAATCTAAAAATTCTTCTTTCACCTCTTCTCTGAACTTAGAGATAACTACTCTGTTTGGGCACTAATGTGTTTGAGTACATAAGGTTCTCCAGACATTTAGCATTTTGGTTTTGCACGGCTAGAATTGTGCTTCCAAAGCAGTTTGGTGACTAGATCAGACCTCCAGATCAGATATTCTTCTCCTCAGCTTTCCTACAGCCAGATCCTGTAGGCACACTCAGAGTATGTTTAGCAGAAATTGATAGGATCGATCTCCTCACAAAATGCAGTTGCACCACTTCTTTTAAGGAATGAGTGGAAGAAGACACTGGGTCCACCTTTTCTGTAATAGCTTAATATTTACAGTATTCATTGTATTAACTTCCCTTCCCAGTCTGGACAGATTCAAAATGTCTTATCCCCCAAGGAAAATGTCCCAACTTTTGAGTCCTTTGACAAGATGGCTAAGTTGTTGTGGTGGTGATGAGAGAGTCCTGATCTCCTGTTCCTTCTCCTAGGTCCATATGCATTCTATATGATTCTCAGGACACTCCTATGTAAGTGAACTAACCTAAAATGACTGAGTGGATCCAGAACACCAGAACAACTGTCACATTTAAGGTCCTCCTCCTGGATACCTGGAGGCCATTTCGAAATGGTGACAGAGTAGGCAGCATACTAAATAGATTGTCCTGGTAGCCTTGTCTTTTGTCACCCTCTCTCATGAAGGTCTAGCAGAACCGCTTTCATCACATGATCACACACACATCTATCATATCTAAAATGCATGATATGCAAAAGCACAATGTCATGAAATACCTGCATGTACTCACCTGACAGAGCATATACATGTGTATTCAGTCCTGTTGCAGACATATTAACATCTTGGTTTCTTGAAAAGAGCACATCTCATGACACAACGAGCTATGTAACTCGCCCTGAATGGGTAAAGAAGGTTCATTGCAGTAGCCTCCAGAGTTACTGTTCTGCTACCCGTTGCCGGTCTGAAGAAATCTTAGTTCTGCAGTACACAGTATTGGTTTCAACAGAACACTACAGACAGTTAGGCAAAAGCCTGCTGGCTTTGACATGGCTCTGGAAGATTGGAAATGCTTTCGTAAAAATCTTTCAATGTGAAAAAGAACACTAACTTACAACTCTGATTTTGAAGCTGAGTGCTTTATTAGTCTGCTAACAAAATGATGTGTATTACCTTCTCTGTCAGCTGCCCATTGTTTCTATACAACGCACATTGAGAAGGTTCTAGATTCTGGCCTGGAGGAGGCTAGAGATGCCTATCTGTCTGTGTCTTGCACAAAAATACCTAGGCTTGAAAAAGAGGTTGGATTTCAGACTTACGCATGTGTTTGACATCTTACTTCTGGAAAGCCCAGTATAAGAAAATAAAACCCAACTTCTACATGAAGCCCAGGACTGTCTCCTTACCAGAGTGTCCTAACCACTTAGATAAAACCACCAAAGGGTTTCAGACTGCAAAATCAAATTATTCACAGGGACAGGCAGGTGGACATTAGGATCTAGATTACAGGTCTCAGTAGGTAAAAATTATTGTAGCATCCCTGAAACAGTTACAGCAATCAACAGAAGCTACAAAATATACAAAAATTGCAGTGTGGTACTCATATAAGGATTGTTGCAAATTTGTAATTTGTCTTAAAATCACATAGTTAAAAAATAAAAAGGTAATCATTGCAAAAGCTGAAGTTTCTGCACTACAGGGATATTTTTCTTGCGTGTGTGCTGTTTTGTTTTGTTTTTTTAATGTATGCCATGAAACATATCTGGCATCATGACCAGGCTCATGTTCCTGCAAAAAGCAAGATTTTTTCCCTGATCATGAATATTAAGGGAAAACCTGAGCAGTGATCTAAACTTCCACGTTGCTTTTGCACTAACTGAGTAAAGCAATAGAAATGGAAGAGGAATATGTGCATGCATCAAGGAAAAAGAGGAGACAATATTTTTACCTATGTAGAACAGAAAGAAAAAAATACAATAAACCAAATTTTCACCATGGTTATTGCAGTCACAGCCACCTTTTTTCTGTAACCAAACAGTAATAAGTAATTATATTATGCAGACTAGCTGTGAAGGCAACGAATGCAGTGCAATGCAATACAATGTAAAACTCTGCAGACTGTGTAATTAATTTGAGAAATTATTGTCATTTATTAGTCTCCCTCCACAGCACACACTCAAGAAGTTATTGTTTTATACAGCTTCATAATTGAAATCTATGTGAACAATAAATAATATTGGTTATGCAACATACCATGAACAGCATGTTAAAAAAGAGACACTTAGTTGTTAAGAAGCTGTAACAAAAAGAAGTGTGGGTGGAGTGCAGAAAGCCCAAGGTAACAATAAGAATCAGTTAATCCTCTGCCTCTAAATTCTGGCCTCATTTCAAATAATTTCATTTGTATAATGCAGTGAAGCTAATGCACTGATGGACCAACATTAGCTGGGATGTTGTATGCACCTTTAGTCAAAAACCCTATAAATATATTGTAATTTCTAGTTCAGCCCCATCATTTTATACAATAAAATATGAATTTATTTCATTCACCTCCTTTGAAAAAAATGTATCTAGAGAAAAAGCAGAAAGAAAAGCAGCATGACTGAGGATGTAAGATGCTTTAAATATGTTAAGGAGGAAAATCAGACTATTTTATTTCAGAAAGGACACAGATTGTGTCTTAATTTGGTTCACAACTCTCTGTGATAGTTGGTAGATTATAATAAAAAACAAACAACACAGAAGACATAAAAAATATCATAGAGAACAAATTTAACATAGAACACAATGGGCATTTTCTGTAATATTTCCTACCAACATTAATTAAAATAACACAAGCTGCAAAACAAAATTTTTATGAAAATCTCGTTGTACAGTAAAAAGAATTTTTGGCACATTTGTACCACTGGTTAATACAGCTGGAGCAGAAACATGAGCATTCTCCAAGAATATCAAGTATCAGCTAAAAGCTGAGCTCTAAAACATGAAAAGATTTATGCATTGAGTATTGCTGGAACCATACCAAATCCTGCAAGGTCTTAGTTCTGGTACTTGATGAAGGAGCCCTTGAGTATCTCAGACATAATAAAAACAAGACTACAGCCCCACAAGTACCGCCAAGTGAATTCTAGCATGGTCCTAGAATCAGATAGGAAAAAATGGAGACTATGAAAATGAACAACAGAGTAATCAAGGTGAAAGACATCTTGGAGACTGTGAATAAGCAAGTGTAAGAAAAAAAATGTAAATGTAAACTATCATTAATCTACAGTACAATGTAAACCATCAAAGATGGTAATAAGAGCTTTCAATGATAAATCTTCACTTAGAAGCTATCTGAACAAGCTCTGTAGTATTTTCCATCCAGTGCACAATACAGTGTAATAACAACGGTGAACATCGCAGAAACATGTTACGTCTCTCTTAAATTATTGTTATTGTCATAGTATTCCTTTAAAGGAAGTAAGTTAAGAATGCTTCTGGCTGTTGAAGTCAAAGTCTTGCATTACTCATCGTTCTCTTGTGCTACAGGTTAGAGATCCTTTTTACCTAACAATCAAAATAAATTCAAATTGCTCATATCCCCTATAAGAATGGAAGAACAATTTCCATAGAAAATGAGTTCTGTGTACACTATAGTCACATTATTTAGAAGACTGCCTGCCTCTGAAACTAGTTGAAAAGCTTTGGTTCCTCTTCCTTCACCCCTCACCTTTGGGACAGAATGTATTTCCACTGCTTTTTTTTTGCAGGAATAACACTCTTTTGAAGGGAGAAGAATTTGGTCTTCCTGATACTTTTAACTTTTGTTGTCTTTTCAAAGTCTAATCTTTCCAAGTCTTTAGATTAATCTTTAATCACAAATACTTCTATCAGATTCCATGGAACCACTGGTGTACTTATTCCATAATACATATTCTAAAATACTTTGTTGAAACTGAATTGGGAGGCAGAGTTCAAAATGACAAATCGTGTTTAATTTGGCTAGAAAATCTAATTTTCACTAGAAAAAAACCTGCTTCCCCAGCATTCTGTGACACTTTAGAAAGGCATAAAAGAATATGCAAAACAATTTTATTCTTTAAACTAATTTGACCTATTTATTCTATCCATCATTATAAGTAATGACTTTCTATACTATTACGATCCACTGAAACTAATAACACTTGTTACACTGATAATGAAATTACCTAATATTTTAACTACTTCTGGGCCTGAGTACATCTTGTCTAGGGATTGCTGCTTAATATACTTGTGTTCCGACTACTCATGCACAAAACTTTAAACTCCAAGAAGAGCATTTAGCGATATGTTATGAACAGTGCCTGAAAGAATGCACTCAAAACAAGACTGTGAAAAGATGCAGCAGCTATTCTACAAGCAATAGGAGTTGGCTTTTTTCTGAATTAGTTTGCCGTTCCAAAATAAATAATGGTCTGTAAGTCTGTAATGTATTTTACTTTTTTGAATATGTGTAAATTAATGAGAAATGCAAGCTAAGTCCAGCAGTTCATCTTTTCTAATATCTTCCTTTTGACATTGCCTGATGCAAGATGCACACAACACCACTATAAAAAGAAATTTATAAATAATAATACTGAGAATAATTTGGAAGAAATATGGAAAAACCCTATGTCACGAAAGTTTCTTTTTATCCTCAAGAAGTCTTATATTCCAAGATGATGTATATTACCGACATATGTACCAAATATCACATATACTTCAAACAGTTTGAACTGATTATTTCAATCCATATGAAAGTTCTCAGTTTCCCTGTTTCTCCCTCTGGCATAGTTAATCGTATCATAGAAGGAAATCTTTCACTGATTTGAAAGCAAGCTCAACTCATCCATATGCATTTAGTTGAAGTAGAGTGACAGAAAGGGAGTACAAAGATTGGTTTTAAAACAAAACAAAACAAAACAGCAAGTTATTGCCACCCTTGAAACTGAGGTAAAACTGGTAACAGTAACACAATTTACCTGCAAAAAATGAAATTACAGTTTTTTCTAAAATCTCAGTCTTCTTTTAGTTTGAATGTCATTTTGGTTTCCTTTAATTTTATGCATAAAACCTTTAACTGGAAAAATGTGTCTGGTCTTTTCAACTGGTGCCAACAGAGCTCAGATCCTCATTCAGCAAAAGTTACATATGTGCTTAATTTCATCAACTCTGAGTAGTCCCATTGTGGTAATTAAATATATTTTATAATGTGTAAAGCCAGGTATATGCATAAATTATTTACTGAATAAGGACCTTTGCTCTTCAACCCAGCTTTGAAATTGTGCAGTTTTCTAAAACTTCCATAGATCTACAAGTAAAGGTCCACTCAAAGTGTTCTCATAAAATTAAGACAGAAGTATGAAGATGTATTTAACTATTATAGTGGGGATTAACAGCTGTAGTTTATTAGCCTCAGAAGAACTTACAAAATTGCCACTAACTTCCACTTACCAAATTCTTTGCTACAATTCAGAGAAAAAATAGGGAATTTTTCTAGTAGCACCAAGATCTCCAAATCCTTACAGACTTTTTTTTTTTCCTTGAGGGACCATGGATTCTCTTGTTTTATGAACAACAAAATTATTTTTCACTAGGTCCAGTGCAAGAACTCACACACTACTGAAGGGATGTCACTCCACCTGAGCATCACTCTGGTAAACACAAAAAGTCTTGCAACCTGCTCTTTTGCCAAGTGTTTAATGAACTCTGAAAAGCCCTACTCACAGGCCTGAATCTGGCTGCTTATTACCTTTGTGATTTATTCAGTTATTTATTAGTGAAGTCTTTTTTTTTTTGGGGAAGGGATGACGTGCAGATGTTGGGTAGATGAGGGCAAAGGCAGCTGTCTGGTATTTCCTCTACACAGCAAAGCAAAGGGGGATGCAAAGACTCGAGAAAATAGTCCACTGTTTGAAGAGTTACTGCACCCCCAGAGCAGCCAAGAACGGGGAGGGGGTGGCTGGCTTCCTCCTGCAGTCAAATGACCGTCCATAGAGTGCGTTTTTAAGGGGTGATGTAAGAGAAATT
>NW_009606148.1:0-227 GCF_000690535.1 Cariama cristata | reverse complement strand
TAATTATGAGCAGGCAGATGTCCCTTTAAGGTCTGCTGTGCTCGCCGAGGACGGCAGCCAGAGGCTTGAGGGGGGGAAGATTTGGCTTTATTTGTACAGCTTAGCGCTGGGCTAGTTCTACGGGGAGGTTTCCAAAGCTCAGAGGTCTTTAGGCGGGGGGGGAGGAAGCTAAATTCTTCTTGATACGAAGAAACAACGTAAAGACTGAATAACAAACAGGAAATGCC
>NW_009606147.1:661-878 GCF_000690535.1 Cariama cristata | reverse complement strand
CCTCCTCCCCCTCCGCAATTTGTTTCTTCAAGTTTTCATTGCTAGGTTACGATTTCTAATTAGAGCTAAGTATTTCACTTAATATTTAATTTAGACGCCCAGCACATATATCATACCTAGATCAGTCAATCAAGTGTCCCTTGTTGATAATGCTACATCATTAAGAGTTGTGTTTAATTCAGGAGCAAGCGACTGCACGTCTGCTGCCGCAGAGCAG
>NW_009606147.1:234-509 GCF_000690535.1 Cariama cristata | reverse complement strand
CTCGAAAAAAAAAAAAAAAAAAAAAAAAAAAAAAAAAAAAGAAAAAGAAAAGAAAAGGGGTATCTCACGTTTTCCTCCTCCTGCTTCTGTGTTTACGCAAAATAAAGTGTGTAGGGGGGGTGTCCCCAAAAGTTTATCTTAGAAGCTGCAGCACTGTTTTGGACCAGTAATAAAATACGCCCTCGGCTTCTTAAACCAGTCTAAATGGTTAAAAAATTAACTTGCCCACTTGTTTCTTAGCACGACCGGTACAGCACACATCGCATCCACAGGGA
>NW_009606147.1:0-216 GCF_000690535.1 Cariama cristata | reverse complement strand
GGAGACGGATGGGCCACATCTTACACACCCATCAAATGCGCATTCATTGATCTCGGGAAATGGTGATTAAAAAGAGAGGGAGAGGAAGAGAGAGAAAGAGAGAAGGAAGGAGGATAGATGTGTTTGTAAAGACAGCATCAGTGCAAAATTGACAGCGCTTGCCACTGAAGACTGACAAAAATTCAATTAAATCGTAATAATAATAATAACAATAAT
>NW_009606146.1:2194-7845 GCF_000690535.1 Cariama cristata | reverse complement strand
ATCGAGCAGCACTATGTGACCCTGAAGAAGGCAAATCCCGACTTCCCCATCCTGATCCGCGAGTGCTCCGGTGTCCAGCCCAAGCTCTGGGCTCGGTACGGTAAGTGGGGGTGCCCGCCGGGAAGCACCACCTGAGGGCAGCTAGAACCGAGCGGTCGGCAGCAGATGGGGGGTTCAGCGAGTACAGTAAGGGACGTTGATGGAGAGAGAGTAGCTGTCCACGAAGCAAGGTGGGGATTGACTTCAGAGAAGTGTGTTACTGCTGCGTGAGCTGGTGGGAGGCAAAGAAGGGACCTGTGGCTCAGGAGGTGGTTTGCCAGCTTGTGGCTGTGGTCTCCCACCCCCCTTGGATTCCTATAGAGAAAAATGTTTCTGTTCTTAATTTGTTTTCACTGTGTTCTCAGTGAAATGCTACGAAGGCAGCAGAAAACCTCCTCTGTAAAGGCTTTGTTTTCTTCCTAAAGCCTCTGGGCTGGACAAAAAACCTTAGAAGCTTTCTTTCAAACAGATGCAACGACTCTAAGCACGAGTTTCCCAGGGAGAGCATACAGGCCAGTAGAGCTTTCTGGTATAGTGCTGGTTTCTTGTCTGTATGCAACTTGCAGGGAAATACAGCCTCAGGTAGGGGCTGCTGTAGGAACAGCAAGTTTTTCAGCATTATTTTACTGAAGTGTTGATGAGCATCTTGATGTGAGCAGGCCAAAAGCCACCAGGTTGCTTTGAGATGTGGTGGCCTCTGCCTAGCTGCTGCGCAGCAAAAGTTAACAAAAAGAGGGAAGAAGACATGTTCGACTGCATTGGCTTTTCTCCAAGGGAAAGGCTGAGAATAAAGAGAAGGTGGAAATGATAACTTGGGCACAGGCACACTGGGGAGTGGTGGGTGCCAAAGGGTGGTGGTGGGACCCTGGGCTGCGATGCCAGTGGTGCTTGGGAAACCTAAAGCAGGGCTTTGGATTGCGTTTGCACCAGAAAAGGACTGAGGCACCTGCCCCCTCTCTCACCTTTTGTCTCTCCTGCAGAGTTTGGCAAGGAGAAGAGCATGCCGCTGAACAACCTTACTGTAGACGAAGTGGCCAGGGCCTTGGAGAAGATTGTGAAAAGCAAGGTGTGAAGCCAGGCAGTAAATATGCATGTGCTGAAGGCTTGACTGATGATCTTTACTGTAAAACATGTATCTTTAATTTATCAATTGTATAAATGTAACATGCTTACCCTGAGCTTCACATGTTGGGCTTGGAGCCAAAAGGAGATGCTGGAGGGAACGGCTGGTCCAGCAGTGTTTATACAGCACCTCCCCAGCACCTAGAGCCCATCTGCCTGGGTTGCAGCTCAGCTCTGCCCCTGCACCAAGCTCTGCAGAGGCACAGGGCAGCCTGCTGGTAGCTACAAGGTAGTAACAAGGATGGAAACAGCCATATCTTGCCGAGGACCGTTGTCCTGGTGCAGCCGCCACTGGTGCTTACAGCTGGCGGTTAGACCCCTAACCAGCCCTTGGGAAAGCAGGGCACAGGGTGAACAAACGGTTTACTCCTCCTTGGAGTGCAGCGTGAGGGAAGGGAGGTGGCGTGGCCTAGGAGAAGGCAGACAACATGGTGTGGCAGGGACTGAAGGCAGAGGCTTCCAGGGGCTGCTTGACCATGTCCAGCAGTGCTCGTGCCCGCTCCTGGAGTTCTGGGGTGCTCTGGTGCTGCTCAAGGGCCCGGTGCCCGCCTTGCCTGACGAAGTCAGCAGCAGCCTGTGCGAGAGGAGATGGGTGAGAGCTGGCTGGCTGCCACCTGAGTGGCTGCTACAGCTGATCCTGTCTGCCCAGAGCCACCACTGTACAGCCCAGGGAATGGGGTTGAAGGAATTCCCCAGAGCCCTACCAGACACTAAAGTCCCAAGCCAGGTAAATCCAGACATGTGGATCACTGGCTGGGACTGCACAAAGCTTGAAGTAAACACAACTGAATCAAAAGAATCTCCCTGTAATGACCTCAAAGGGCACAAACAACCTGCCCCCAAAACAGTCATTATCAATAAAAAGGAGGAACTCCCCAGACACCCAAAAAGGGATTCCACCCTCTGCATCACACAAGTGCCACCCTTCAGACATGTCTCTGCATGCTGAGGAGTAGGGGGCTAGCGTGGCAATGACTGAAGGCAGAGTTACTTAAATAATAGTAATAATTCCCATCTCTGGCTTTACGATCTCATGCTTGATTCTGGGGCAGGCACCCCCTCGCTCTTACCTCTGGCCAGTGCAGGAAGAGGAGGTGCAACAGTTCGAGGCACTGCCCCACCACTTCGGGGTTGGACAGCGCAAGGGTGGGCAGCAGCAGGGGCAGGGCACGCTGCTGGTGTAGCTGCTGGCAGTAGGCTGGCCCCTTCTCCGCTATATTGCACAGAACTGTCAGGACCTGGATGGAGAAGCCGTGAAGAGGGGAGTGAGCAATGGACACTTTGTTAGTGGGCAGCTTCCTGACAGGCTTAGGAAGGCTCCAAAGAACTCCCCATGTCATCCCTGGAGGTCCTGCGAGGTGCTTCCCCAGAATCCACCAACTGGCTGGATTTTGAATGCTCTCCATCCCCACCCCAAGGCACTGTTCATTCCTGTGCCAAGCAGGTGCAGCTGTACCACACATGCCTTGGCAGTGCATCCCCCCAGAACCTGCTAAAGCTTTAGGGTCTTCCAAAAGAAGGTGGCAGCAGCTAGCCCGGGCCCACTCCAGGTGCTGGCAGGCCTGGCCCCAAGTTAACATATGCCTTGGGACTCCTCTTTTGCTGGGAGAAGACTCTGTCAGGGGTAAATATAGACGTAGTGACTTCAGGGGAGGTGGATGGTGACTCTGCTAGAACATGAGACCTTCCGCCAAGCTGTTGCTACCACCCCAAGCCAACCTCCAACTTGAGCATTGTGCGTGTAGGATTCATGTTCCTTAAAGTCCAGCGCTTTCCTTCCAGACCTGGGACACGAGGTGAGATCTTACCAACACACTGGCCATCTGGGAACAGGGCAGGAGCTGCAGGAGTGCTGGGAGCAAGTCCAAGGAGAGCAGAGCAGAGCAGAAGAAGGGCTCATCCGCTAGGATGGGCAGAGAAGGAACGTGTCAATAAAATGGAGGTTTCTGAGGGAGGTCTCTGTAGACTAGACACCACGAGTCTGCCAGCAATCAAGGCAGGTCCCAGCAGCAGCTCTGGCTCTGCTGACAGCCCCATGGTATGCTCACCCGTGAGGTTGTTCAGCAGCCAGAGACACTCCTGTACGATGAACGGGTGCTGCTGGAAGAAGCACTGGAGGATGAGGAAGAGGGCGATGAGCAGGCGCTTGTCCTGGATCTGGACATTGCAGCTTGTCTCCTCTGCAAGCAGGTTGCCGAGACACCGCAGCACTGGGCAGACAAGCTGTGACGGTGGGAAACAAAGCCCTTTAGCTGCAATGCATCTCCACAGCAATGCTGAGAATAGCCAGCACCCTGCCCACGTCTTACCAGCTCCAGGCCCTCAGGAGCATCTTGGGCCATTTCAGAAGCCAGGTCAAGCAAGAGCGAACTGAGGGCAGGCAAGGCCCCCAGCGACAGCAATGCCATGTTGGCTGTATGGCTGCAAAGGGAAGGGATAGCGTGATTCCTCTTGATACTGAGAGAAGGAAAACTGCTGCAGCTCTCACCAAACAATGGGCCCTGGAAATTTGGAGCACTCCCCTGAACCACCATAGGGTTTGTTTCATGTTTGAATAGCAGCCTCTTTCTGAGCTTATGAGAAAATCTAAAAGCCTGTTGAAAACACATCCACTAGAATTATCTGTGTGGGTCTGGAAACAACAGCCCCGATCCTTCTTTGAGTACCCACACATTCCTTTCTGCTGGGGCTGCTGAAAGAGATGACACTGGAGCAGCCATGCCAAGGCAGGCAGAGATTGTTGGCAGCAGTCAGCTCAGCCAGGTGACACTGGGCCAATCCCAGAAATGCGAGGATTCAGGGACCTTGCCTTGGGGAGTGCAGGGGACAACTCCAGACATAGGGAGGCAATTAGGGGCATTTCAGAGTACTAGGAACAGCCTCCTCAGGTTTATTGCCTGTTATCACTGTGTAAAGGAACTCAGTGATCCTACAAACAGCATGTGTGTGCTCAGATACAAGAGTGGGAATGCCCAGGATAGCAGGGAAATTGCTTTCCCAAGGGAAAGGGTTCAGGGGAGGCAATCTGGGTCCCCTCAAAGGACCCTGAGCCTTCATGCCTTTGTTTGGCTGCCCCCAGGGAATTCAAAATGAGGAGAAAAGTGTGTTTACCTACAGATGATGTAGTGGAGACACCATGCAAACTCCACGGCTGCTCCTATCCCAGCCTTGAGGCCAGAGCAAACCAGTCGAAGCATGTGCTGGGGGAGAACAGAGTCTAAAACCAAGCTGGGGTCAGAACAGCACAGTTAATGGAGGCACAAGCCAGAGCACAAGCAGAACAGACAACTGACAGGGAGACACTAGCCCTGGCCACTGAGCAGGGAGCTGCTCTCCCCCGTACTGGGGGCCACATGCTCAAAAAACACACCTGGAAGAGACTCTTACCTAATGGCTGCAGCCTGAGGCACCACTAAGGCCCAGCACAAGCTCTCCCTGTCCATGACAGGGCCTGCAGGCACTCAGGACACCTTGGCTGGGGTCATATTTTTGGCACTGGGGGCTGTCAAGCTGATCTTTTCCTTCGCAGGAGGAATACGGAATTTCCCTGCGAGCCTACCCTGCTCAACACTGTCCTTTATCGAAATACCAGAGCTGTCTGCTCAGATGAGGCTGAGGGAAAAGAGTCAAGCCCCGCACCCTGATCTGCAACAAAACGTCCATAGTTCTGGTAGGATTCTGCTCTGAACTATTAATATCACTGGGATAGGAAAGGCGTCGTTGTCCCTGGCACGCAAATACCACACCAGGCCCCAGGGCCCATCCTGATGCAGGGTTAAGAGGCTCAGACTCACGGTATGATCTCTGTGGGGGCTTCCTTGGCTTGGAGGAGCTGCGAGAGGACGTAGCCCAGACCTTCCAGCACAGCCTCGTGCGGGGACTGCAATCAAACAGAACAAAGCTAATCCCACATGACAGAGCAAGGGGATCCCAGGGTGCCAGCTGCCATGCTGGTGAGAGGGGGATACCTCTTTGTAACACCAAACCAAGCAGCTGAGCGGCGCAGTCTCTCCACGCCTGGAAAAGAGGGGGCACAGCAGGGGACCAGGAGTGATAGAGCAACCTGTGGCCACACCAAAGCTGAGCTGTCCCCCCTCCCTGCAATCACATGGGCTGCAGCTATAGGGATCCAGGAGCCCAAACACAGCAGCACTGCTGCTTTGAGCATTCAGATCTGCAAACGACAGCCCCACTCACTGTGTTGGCCTTGTATGCCTGCTGGACCCAAGCCACACAGAGGGGAGAAACTTGCAGCTCCCCGTGTTACAGACTGTTTATCGGCAAGCCACGGTTATACAGATGTAAGAGATTCAGCTGGAGAAGAGCACAAGGTGGTGACCTGAGGCCCCAAAATGGAGTGCCCACGAGAGACCCTCACCCGCAAGGGAACAGCCCTCTACAAAGAGGTCTCTGCCCGTGGCTGCAGCTGGAAAGAGGGCTGGTAACTCCGTACTGTCAGCCAGCGGATAAATGGCATAAGAAAAGGCATC
>NW_009606146.1:0-2174 GCF_000690535.1 Cariama cristata | reverse complement strand
GCTGAGCTATTTCACCCACCTGGATGCAGGATGCCAGCACCAGAATGATGCCCTGAGGCAGAAGCTGCTTCCTCACAGCTTCACTTTCTACTACCAGGTTCCCCAGCGTGTACAAACACAGCTCCTGAAACATGCCCAAGAGAGCAAGTCACCTCCTCCGCACTCCCCAGTGGGACCTTGGCCAGCCTGGGCAGCCAGCAAGGCCTCTATGTCCCTGCACCCCGGGACTAGGGCACACACTTCCCCTAAACAGGGCAGAAGCTGTCTTCAGAGGGGTAAACAGATGGATACTGCTGGACTCTCCCACTACCCTGTTCCCAGCTGTATCAGCTTCAATTTATCCTTTTCCTGTCTGGTCAGGTTGGGATCTGATCACTTCTACTCTGGAGGTTTTTCAGGCTTCTAATTAGTGCTATCTAGTATTGCTGCTTTACCCACCAGACAGACACCAAGGTACCTCCAGTCCAGGCCCAGCCTGCATGAAGAGGCTAAACCACATGTCTGATGATGGACTCCAGCTGCCACAGCCTACAGTCCCTGCTTCCCCAAATGGAGCTTGGAGCTGAAGAGGAGGAACCCACTGCAAATGGGGCAAACCACTGTGTCCTGGGCTGTGGAAAGAAGATTTGCCTGGCCCAGATGAGGCTTGGGAGCATTTAAAAGCAGCCTGCAGCTACTTGGAAGGAAATGCAAACACGATGGAATCAAACTCCCCTTGGTGTTGGGATGCAGAACAGTGAAGGAGGTCTCCATATTTCCAAGCCTTGGCCAGACAAAGCCTTGCTGCCCTGGGCTAGGACTGGGGACAGTCCTGCTCCAAGGGGACGGGTGGACTAGAGACTTCCAGAGGGTCCGTTCCCA
Organism: Cariama cristata; assembly: GCF_000690535.1. Taxonomy (NCBI): domain Eukaryota; kingdom Metazoa; phylum Chordata; class Aves; order Cariamiformes; family Cariamidae; genus Cariama; species Cariama cristata. The sequence goes on along the minus strand of NW_009606146.1, from coordinate 1,313 downwards.
TCAGCATTCCTATGTGAGCCATGTTAGGCTAAGGCTGGCCAAAAGAGGTCCACACCCAACCGCTACCAAAGGATGATCAGGTGCCAGAGCCCTGGCAAACGCAAGCACGGATCTTACCGTGAACTCAACGCTGTGTCCTGAGAGGTAGGTGAGGAGATAGGAGGTGACTGGCAGACATGCCTCAGCCACAGCAGGGTCGCTTGAGTGGGAGAGTTCGTGGAGACAGCGGGCTGCTTCCATCTGCATGTCAGCCAGGCTGCTGGTGAAGAGTCCGATGAGTGTCCGGATGCTGCCGTCCAGCCTGGTGGAACCCAAAGGGTGCTGTCAGCTCCTGCCTTCCCACCCTCGGCCACACACCAGCTCACCCAACAACGACTGGGACAAAGGGCCACCCTGGACATGCCCTTGATAACAGCCACGCAGTGCAAGACTTGGGCTGCTGACCTGACAAACTTCTGCTGGGTCTCCTTGTTCTGCAGAGCCCAGCGGAGGCGGCTGAGTGATATTTTCCTGTCCTCTGAACCCCTCTGCATGCCTCTGACCAGCTCAAGAACCTAGCCGAAAATTAAAAGATAGGTGAATTTCAAGCAGTGCCAGGGTTAAGATTTCAACCCATTAATCCTAGAGGCAAAGAAACCCAGGGCGCAAAGATGGTCACAAAGAACCTTACTGTTTCTCACCATGTCTGGCAGTGACTCAGAAAACACTCCCAAACCCACCTCCACCCAGGCTCCTCTGCATGCCTAGAGGCTGGGGAAGACCCCAGAGAACCCCATCACCACAGAGAACATCATGGTCTTCACCTCATCCTCCGAGAGAGGGTCTGGCACAATCTCTGTTCCATCCTGTCCACCCTCCTCTGCTGCAGTGTCCTCCCGCAGAAGCCGCTTGCTGACCAGCTGCTCCTGCCGCCGGGCTTTCCGGAGAGCTGTGATTGAATTGGTCTCTGTCACCACCTGCCTAGGCCAAGACACTTTTCCATCCCACCAAAAAAGCCTTAATCCTTTTAACAGGGAGAAACTGCCACTTCCTCCTTGGGCAAGCCAGGGAGGGACGCACGCGGCAGTAACTGCATTTAGACCTCGCACGCCGCAGTGCTGCGGGGTCGGGCAAAAGCCACGGCTGGGCAAAACGACACATGAAAGCAGCACAGAGGCATGACGACCAGAGCGGCCACGATGGGGGAGACCCAAGGCAGGTTTTACGTAGGTGAGGCCTTGGAAAACCCAAACCGCAGGGAGGTGGTTGAGGAAATGGGGCATCCAGGGCAGAAAACACACGTGGATTGGGGGGAAAAAAAAAAAAAAAAAAAA
>NW_009606145.1:16898-17151 GCF_000690535.1 Cariama cristata | reverse complement strand
CCAGCAGTGTGCCCAGGTGGCCAAGACCAGCGGTATCCTGGCTTGTATCAGCAATAGTGTGGCCAGCAGGATGAGGGAAGTGATCGTCCCCCTGTACTCGGTGCTGGTGAGGCCGCACCTTCAGTACTGTGTCCAGCTCTGGGCCCCTCACTACAAGAAAGCCCTTGAGGTTCTGGAGCGAGTCCAGTGAAGGGCCTGGGGCCCAAGTCTGATGGGGAGCGGCTGAGGGGGCTGGGGGTGGTTAGCCTGGAGA
>NW_009606145.1:0-16784 GCF_000690535.1 Cariama cristata | reverse complement strand
GCCAGGAGAAGTTCAGGCTAGAAATGAGGAGGCATTTCTTCACAGAAAGAGTCATTAAGCATTGGAATGGGCTGCCCAGGGAGGTGGTGGAGTCACCATCCCTGGAGGTGTTTAAGAAAAGACTGGACGTGGCACTTAGTGCCATGGTCTAGTTGACATGGTGGTGTTAGTGCAGAGATTGGACTCGATGATCCCAGAGGTCTCTTCCAACCAAATCGATTCTGCGATTCTTGTCATCTAATAAAAAGTAATCAACAATAATCCTCCATCTTTTAGAGAACTTATATAAATCAATAAGTTTGCCATTTCTGATTGATATGGCAGAATATATTTCTGTGTCAAAAGCTAGATATATTGTCTTAATGAACATGTATGAATGATACTTCTACCATATAATGTAATTTATACCATAAAACAAATGAGAAACTTTAAAATACAGTAAAAAAATAAACCAACCATCAATATTTTCCCATCAAATAGATTGGAAGTATATATTTTTTTAATGGGATAGAACATTCTTACACTGAATGACTGCTCATGGGGAAATTCATTGCTGTGTCAAAGTCCAGGTCTTGGGTGTTGAAGTGCAGTTAATGTAATGTCTATGAATTTTTAATGACAGTCACCTTTAGAAGAGTACACTAATGTTGATTCATTATGGTATATTGGAGGTATTGATCTAAAAATTTTTTGTGAGTTTTGTTTAATTAAGGAAAATACTCTTTCAATGTAATAGACTGGAATATTGCAATTGTGGTACTGAATACACTGTAAAGAAATTTAACTGTGTCATTACCAATAGCAAATAGATCCCCTCTCTTCTTCCCTCTTTTCCAGCTCTCTTCCATTAAGGAAAATACTCTTTCAATGTAATAGACTGGAATATTGCAATTGTGGTACTGAATACACTGTAAAGAAATTTAACTGTGTCATTACCAATAGCAAATAGATCCCCTCTCTTCCCTCTTTTCCAGCTCTCTCTTCCCTGCTTTCTTCGCGCTAACACTGTTTTTTGACTGCTCCAGTTGTTTTCGTTAACTTTTATTTACACATTTTTCCCTTTTGTGGAGAAAACTTTTTCTCTATTTGTGCATCTAATAACCTTCCTTTCTCTATTTCAAACTTCAATGCATGTCAATGATGACCAGTTCAAGACTTCTTAGACCATTATCAGGGTAAACTGTAAAGGAGTTAAAATTTGCCTATCAGAGGGGACTACAGGGGTTTTTTTTGAGATGTTAAGTATTCAGCCTACACTTACAACATTCAGTTTGCACCTGAGGATTGAAAGAGGTCTAAAAGCTAACCAAAAGCGGTTCACTCAGTAAAGGTCATTTTGCATAAACACTCACCGCATATAGAGAGTATCTGTTGAGCATACTTGATGAAACCTGTAATGTTTTCTATCAAAACTGAAAGCTGTAAATGGCCACTTTTATAAATTTCATTCATAGAACAGGAGCAGAACATGGATATAAGTGTAAAAGAAATGCCTAATTCATAGGATAACTGCCCATGAACAACAATGCAGGTAACTAGATGACTTTGTAGGATGTTAGGGTAGAAATACCCTTTAAGGACACACACTTGTGCATCTTGACAGGCATAATTCGCCCAGCAAAATTGCATGCATAGCAGGTCCTTTTCATTTAATCTTAATTGTATTATTATGTTTCTATTTGGGCTTCCTGAAGCTGGGCATGCCTTGAAGTGCTGATACCATGAGGGAGATGGTGTTTAAAAGATACTAAGGATATCTCTACTGATAGTTACAAGAGGTGGTGAACTACTATTATGAGATCATCTAAAGAGAAGTGTTGTCATTACATGTAATTTTCCACTTCCAAAAATATTTTCTTGTTTGGATAGATTCTTAAAACTCTGGCTAAGTTTAAACCCATCAACACTGCATCTGATTTTAATTTACCAGAGACCTCTAGGTGGTCTCAATGTAGTTAAGGGTATGACAAAAAGAAATCCTTCCACACACAACGTTTGTCATAAGGAAGGAGGAATATGATGACTTTAATGTCTTTACCCAGGGTGAAATATAGGTTGTTGGGCTTTTTTTATGTATCTTACTGATGTTACATTTTTTCCTCTAAAGGAGTGACTAAGAATATCAAGATCAGCCTTGCTATGTTAAAAAGTGGTCATGTAATTAACGTATTTCTATAACATTGGAAGCTATCACAGCTGAAACTTTCAGTTTACACATCAGTAATAAGTATGGCTCAGGTGTGTGGCATCTGTTCCTAAATCTCACTTTCCTGTAACAATGTAAAGTTGAACAGAAAGAATTACCAGAATTAGTTTTATTTGAGTTTTAATTTCCCATTAACACATTCATTATAGCCTTTAGGTAATTCTTTTATGATGTCAGACTGATGCTAAAAGGAACCTGTCATGCAGGATGTCTGCTTCTTAATGTAGTCATCATTAAGTTCTTTTGCTGTTCAATGTGAGAAGAGATACTGAGGCTCTCTTCCAGCCTTCAGGTTTTGTTTCTCTTTTCTCAGAAAGCAGAGTGGCACCTCAGGCAAAGCAGGTGGTGTTCAGCCAACTCATCAAGTTCACCCTAAGATCAAATCAAGAAAGAGTACAAAGGCTACTCCAAAAGTCTGAGCAGCACACCTGACTCCTACAGTGCTGCATAACATTAGAGAACAAAAATGTCTCACTTTTTTAAAGCCTAGGTCCATAAAGAATATTTAGGCATATGCATCTAGTCAAAAAAACCCCAAAGTATTAGGCTGGCCTAGAATTACATCTTTACCTCTCATACCATAGATTGACCCATGTCTTGGTTCTGCTGGATTTCTCTTTTATTTCTTGCTTTTTAAGGTTTTTCTGTCATCACAGTGAAGAAATCCATAGCAAATCTATTTCCAAAGAAGTACATGTTTTAATTCAGGAAAGAATACTTTTTTTTTTCCCCTGAGTTACTTATGTATAAGAGGAGTAAATATTCACCACCTTGAAAATAATTCTAGCACCATATTACAATAAGTCTAAAAAGATCTTCCGACAGTGCATTTTTTAGATACTCTAAATGATTTTTTTTTTTTTGGTGAAATTGGGAAATATCCCAATTCCAGTGTCCAACAGTTCTTTGCTGTTCAGAACGTATATACTTCATCCAGTGTACTAAACACCCTGATGGAAAATACCAACCACATAGAATGAACGCAAACTGAGAACTGGAAAAAGCTAGAAACACATTTTCCAGTTGCAAAATATATCTTACCAAACAGTGAGTGAGTTACCACATCCATCGTCTCTCATTTGTGATAATCAAGAAAGACCTAAAAACCTGTTCAAAGGTAAACTGCATAACTAAAATTCATACCTATACCATCTACCAAAGAACACAGACTCTATATAGCTATGAATTTATAGCAGAATATATTTTCCTCCCACCATTCATGACTCACAATCTAGAGATCACAACTCTTGAAAATTTCTATCACCCTTCACTGCCCTCATTCTAAACTCACATCAACTTTCATGTATGCCTTAGATACAAATCCCTTTTTCTCAGCAGTCTAACTATCATGTACCCAATTAAGGTCAGAACAGTTATTCCTGACTTGTGTTTAGTTTTGAAGTTTTCTGCTTCAGTTTCGGACCAAAAGATCGGGTAGGTCCAAAAAGGTTTCTACCCTTTTCTAACTATAATAACATCTCTAATAAAAGATTACTTTTATCTAAGAATCTTCCTTGCCTAGAACAGTTGCGGTGGTACATTTTCATTATCTGTATGTGAATGTGTTGGTGCTTGGCTATATTTCTGGGTCTGAAAAAGCTATCAGATATTTATGGTAGTTTTTCTGCTCAGATCAATCATAAGCACAAGAAAATCTAATTTGCATGTCATCAGAGTGCTTGGAAAATATTTTATTGTACAGTTTTTGGGCAACTGCCTGACATGGTAACATGGAATGTAGCCAAGGTTCTCATAGATACATTTCAGTTGAGGCATTTTCTACAGTAATTTTAGACATGCAGGGTGCTGGGAGATTTGACAGCCATAACATGAATACTGATTAAAAATAAGAGAGAAGGATAGATATTTATGCACAACAAAAGAGAAATTATGACTTTCTGTTAGCCCGTGGATCATGTCTTTTCTTGCATTTTCTATTAGAGAAAAAGCTGCCATTTGTTTTAAATAATCAAAATATTTAAAAATATGACATACAGTAGAAAAACAAATTTTTACTTCATTAACCTTTAGAAATATATTTTAAAATAATACAGGAAAATATAATTTAAATGTATTATTTGTACAACAATTCATTGTGTACTAACTATTTGATTTCCTATCAACTATTTGGTTTCTTGCCCTCTAGGAACTGTGAAGGACCTGAACAGGTCAAGTCCACCGTTATCAAGGTAAGGCCTAATTTCTTTTTCATTCCCAAATGAAAACGTTACATTATTGAATATTTTTTACTCTTGCCTCTAATACTGTTTCTGTTCTGTATTGTGTATTAAATGCAATGCAAACATATGATTTTAATATTTCAGTAGACTTCTCATTTTCTCTTCCAACATGCAATAACAGATGGAGCTTGGCATTGTATGTCAATCATAGTACTTGTGTGACAGACAACTAAAGATGTAAATCACATGGAAAATATGAACAAATCTCATAACTTTGCCCAAGATTTTTTTTTTTAATCATTAGGCACTTTGTGCTATGTAAAAGTATGTGAAATTGAGTTTTATTTCAGAGGCCTGTGTTTATGCTTTTTATGGATTGATACGCTGTAAGAGAAATTTCAGACTGCAATGAGAAAGGCTCACTTTCTCCAAGACTAGCCATCTTCAATAGTTTTGAGCCCATATATGTATATTTATTATCATAACTGGTACAATGAATTCACAATGCTTTTGCATAATACTTCTATTTCCAATATTAGCTCTGTTAAGTATATTAACATTAATATAAAAGATAAACCAGTCAGATTTTGTTTGTCCATTGCCTGCTGTATTTCCTAAATACTTTAAAATAATGTTCTACATAGCAGCTGTTATATATTCTTCCAAATTATTCTGAGAAATCTCAAATTTAAGTATCATTTGAAGAGAATAGATGAGATTTGTTCTTATGAGCTTAAAGCTGTTATTGCAGGAAAGATCCAAGTTTTAACATTCAGTGGTGCAGGAATTTTGCCAAAACAGGAGGGAAAAGAGGAAGAATAGTTTTCTCTGAGGTACTTTATCTGCATATAGATAAGCTTCTTCACTTTGTGAATCATAGATATCAATCATTCATGTTCATCAGCGTCTCATACATATTCATTAGAACAAACTGTTACGCATGATTAAAGTTGTTATAAAATGACAATACTGTGCTTTGTTTTTATCTCAGGTCTCTGTGTACTGAAAACTCCACTGGCTGTTTCCGTCTCATAATCTGACAACGCTTTCTGCTATCTACAAAGAACCAAAACTCCATATAAGCTTGCACAGATTTACACTCTGCATCCAAACTACTTAGCACTTTTTAAGTGATTATAAAGGATCCTGAAGGTTTTCTCTTTTCTGAGCAAAGATTTCAGCAGTGTTCAAAGGCAAGTTCCAAGCTTTTAGGGATTAACTAGAAATAAGTGTATTTAATGTGTTCGCTTGCATGCAGGTACTGAGAAGAATGTTCACAAGTACATTTTCATATTTTCCCTAAACATGTTTTGTGATTTTGTAGCTGTCCTTATGCTTTCTGAACTTCCATTTAGACATACAGCCTTTGCGACACTAGATTTGGTACAAGACTGTGGGGAAAAAAACAGTCCCCGTCTTGGCTAAACTCTTATATTCTAGGACCTTGAACTGTCATTTCTTTTCTGCAGTCAGTTGTGTAGAATGTGAAGCTTTACTGATTTTACTAGAAGCACAGCTAGGAAAGACAAGCCTAAAAAATACATGGACAGGTTTGTGAAGCGTTCAGAATACATTACGTATCTCTGCTTGATCTTGGAAGATTAAAAAGCAGTACTTTAGTACCCAGATTTTCTCCGCAAGACTCTTTCTTCAAAAGATCATGGTGCTTTGGTTGTCGTCTGAAAAAAGTAAGCACTTCAGCTTTTGGCCTGGAGGTAAATGTTTTACACAGCCTGTTTGTTCTAGGTATTCTCGAACACAAAAACTGATAATCCCGATGAAATTAGAAATGAAAAGTAGTTTTTTTATTTTCAATTGAGCGAATGAAGAATGAGAAATGCATCAATGAGTGACTAGTATTTCCGTGAGAAAACAATACTCCCATTTTTTGCCATTATAATTCCATTGTAATGACCATTTTTCATCTAAAAATGGCGACAATTTGCTCAGTGAATGAGTGAGACTAAAGCGTATGTCTTGTGTTAAACCGAATCCCAGATCAGAGGTTTTTTTTAATACTCTGGTATTAAACTGGAAAAATATGCCTTTCTCTGAATTTCTAATGTATTAATGGGAAAAATAAACATATAGAAGACTGAAAAGTACTATGGCAAAACATATAGAGGTGTTTTGTACAGCGAGTTGGTCAAGGAGGGATCTTGTGACAATAATATGTCAAATAGCTGATGGACTATCACATCTGGCTGTTATTTGAATTTTCTGTTCTCCCAAAGGAATCACAGCCAGGGCTTAGCCAGCCTTACAGTTTGAAAGCTTTTTCTGATGTCTAATCTAAATTTCCTTGGCTGTAATATAAGGCCATAGTTTCTTGAACTGTCAGTTGCGCACATGAACAGCTTGTCACTTAGACCAAGAGCCTTGATTCACTCTTTCTAGACTTAATAAGTTTAAATCCTACAAGCTTTCCTTAAATCTGTTCTAATAGATACACGATAATTTTTCTCACTCTATTCCGGACCTTTTGGGAAGTTGATACCGCAAGCTGGTCACAGTATTCCGGTTCCATCTTTACTTGTGAAAAACAAAATTTTAAGATCGTTGCAAATTTTACAAATAAGGGGCCCTTCTGTATATCCTAGTATTTCGTTTGTATTCCTCGTAACAGTGTGGTACTGTTGTTTCATATTCAACTTTAACTCTGCTATGACCTGCAGGTAATTTTCAGCAAACTTGGTGTCAGTCATCCTCAATCCCTGCATTTATGTAAATTTTTATATTAAGTGTAGAAACTTGAATCTCATCCTGATTATATTTGCTATATTATTTTTCCAAGGCATGTCTATCTCTCTGAGGACTAGTCCTGTCGGCCATTAGACCTACATGGATTTACTGTCATCTGCAGATTTAATATGCAGACTACTAAATCATCAAAAAATTTCATGACATTTTGATTGGTATCAGATTTAGAATACCAGGATTCCACACTTGTATCCTCCCACTTTTTCAGAAAAAACCCACAACATATTTTTCAAATTTGTATCAAATTTGTACCTAGTCAGTAGTAGCTTCAAATAGTCCACGTGCCTCTAACATGCCATCATGTGAGAGATACTTTCGAAAGTGTTACTGTGGAGACTCTATATATAACTAGATATATCAAGATCTGTGATACTGTTGTACTGTCCTATCCAGAAAGCCTTTTATCCTCTTATAAAAAGAAATAAAGTTTATTTGAAATTATTTGTCCTTCATATGTCTCTTTGTTGCCTTCTAGATGTCTCTAAATTATTTCTTTCACTACTGACAAAATTAAATTTAAAGGTTGTAGATTTACAGCTTTCCACTTTTTAAGGTTAAACACTGTATCTGTGCTTTTCCAAAGATTTGATTCTTCAGCTCTCCTCCTCATTTTCTCAAAGATAACAGTACATGGCTTTAAGCTTAACCCAGCCACTTCATCTCCCTAAGTACTCCAAGTTAAATTTCACAGAGCCCACCAGATATAAAAAATTGTATTTGGACAGTTTCTAACCTTTTGCTTTAGCCTAGTCTAATTTCTTCTGTTCTAATTTAGGCCATTAATTATGTTTGCCCACATTACCATCACTTTTTTATATAATGGAAGCAAAATGGAATTCAACATTTGAGCCTTTTTGGCTCAACAGTCTAAACTGTGTGTGTATCCCTGTTGGCACAATGCTATAACGTAATGTTTATTTTATCTATATTCTATTTGGGGGCAATACTATGTTGCCAGCTGATGCAGATTTAGAAGCCTGGGTCCTGTGTCCTCCTTAAGTGAAGGGCATTCAAAGCCATATCTAATTTTCTCAGAAAGCTTTTGAAGAGCTGTGGTACAGATTAGTTTTAGTGAGGCACCTCTCCTGTGAAGTTAGATCTCTAAAGATTCATAGGACTGTCAATAGCAGCATTTTATAGCCCTGTGGCTCGTTCTGAACGGAAAAACATCTGGATTCCTGCCTCTGCTCTGTGGATCTACTTCTGGGGTTTTTTACTGAATGACTCCAGTTAATTTGCCAGGATTAATCTAGAATAATATAAAATAATCTGGGATTAAACCCAGATTCCTTGCAGAAACCTGCTCTAAATTGTAACTAGAAGAAGCAAAATTTGAATAAAAAATTGTTTACAATTAATGAATGAATTCATAAAAAGAAGTTCTGACAGTGTTAAAGATTAATGAGTATTTAATTTGAAGAAAAGTGAAAGTAAAACAATGGGGGCATTAAAAAGGTAGAGGAGATGGTGACAGATGAAGGAAAGTAGGGAAGAAAAAGGAGGCACAGTCTATTGTGGACAAATATTAGCAGAATATGACTATGGCCACCAAATCTTTTGGCAAGTCAGTACCAGGAAATGATACGATTAAGCAGTAATCAATTAATTAGAGGTTTATAAATCAGGCAATTAATTGTATAAACACACAATTAATTGAGAAAATCACGGAGGTGCAGAGTCAATTACGTTCTAAAACTCATTATAAGTAGAATACACAGGCAATGGAGTGGAATTAAATAGGCAAAGTTTAAGGATTAAACATTAGCTAAGCAAATAAAATCAATAAATGGACAATCAACAGAAGCAGTGAATCAGTTAAGCAGAATGAAAGGTGATTCATTGATGATTTATTTAATAATGCAATTAATAAACTAATTCTCCAGAGAGTGATGTGATCAGTAAAGTAAGGACAAGCAGTGCAGTCATCATCAGTAGGCAGTCAACAAGGCATGAGAACAGCTACCTGGAGAAAGTTTAGTGGGTGTTCTGGGTACCATCAGCAGCCACAGTAAAGTAGACTCCAGAAATACACCTGTCTTACTCTATTTGCCACTACAGTCTGTCATTGTGCTCTGTGGGAGGAATCATATTTTATCTATGGGAAAAAATGCCTTTTTAGTGGAAAAGCTATAAGTAAAGCTCTAACAACAGCAATAACTTTGTAAATCTAAAGGCACGTAAGCTACAACATCTCTTCTTTTGCAATAAATATGGTTACTTGATAGTGAAATTATAATATGGCAATTCTACTTAGTTAATAAAAAGTAATAACAAAGCTCAAGATTGTTTCAGGAACACTTGCTCTAGGTTTTCAAGCCTTTGTATTAAAAATTCAGTTTGTTATTTCCACTATCTAAGTAGTGACCCAAATGTCTTCTGTAGTTATGTTTGTAGACAGAAAATCATAGTAAAATGTTTTACGTAAGCGACTGAGATCATGGTCACTTTTACTTATCTACAACTATTTTAAGTTTGCTTAAATATTAGTAACTTATTACAAGACTGACCATGTCAACAAATACATATTTTAAATGACCTGTTCTGCATTTTAGCTTTGTATAAAAGATATGCAAGATTTTGAAGTAAACTGAACTGTAATTTTTATGATAGAGCGAAGCATTAGAGGTTGCAAATGACTGGAAAGGGCTGTGTAAATTCCTTCATATACCTCTTCCAGTTAATTTCATTGCCTGACTTTCAAAAGCCCTGTCATTCTCACTCTGCTCAAAAATTTCAATGGTACTGATTTGCGTGAAGATCTTGTAATGAACATTAATTGCATGATCTCATTTCTGTCCTTCTTTATTTCCAGTTGAAACCTAATTTTGGAATTGAACTACATTCTGAGAAGGTGAAGAACTACCATATTACAATATATTGCAGTATAAAAAAATTTCAAACCTTGCAAATACCATCAACCGGGAATTAAATCTGGAGTACACACCAAAAGTTTAAGTTTAGAAATATTGCTAAAGTGTTGTAATATCGCTCAAAACATGCATTGCAAACCTACGGAATTTGGATTTATGGTTAATGTGAAAAATACTACAGCATTATTAATGTGTGGAAATGTTGAGCTAAAGCATTAAAACAGTCTAATGTTTGCCTTGCCATAATACCACAAGCAGCTGGTGGTCAGAAGAATATGTAAAATCAGTATAGAACCACCACCTTGCTTCATGAATGTCAAAAAGCAAAGAAAATGCTAACACACTGCCTCTAAAGTGCAAGAATGAGGTCAGAATAAATAAGCAGGAACAGACCTAATAGGAAAATTTCTGATAGATTTTCTATTTAGGAGAGTTTCATCAAAAAATGCCCTTTTGTTGAGCCTAAAATGTTTCAGTTAAAACACTCCAGGTTTACTCCTTCCCTTTATATAGGAACAGATTTTGTGTGTCTCTTCGAGCTGCTCAATATAGGGAAGGTCTGGGTTTCCCACCCTATGGCAGTCCACCCAGCAGCTCCGTCCCGAAACCTCATAAAAAGGAATGCTTAAGCTTCCTCACCCAGGAGGTAACCCAGCGGATCGTGGCTCTGGAACAAACTGTAGGAAAGCAGAGTCTTAGAAATTAGAGTTGGAACCTGGGGAATCATGAGCATTGATATATCACATAATTTTGCATTTGGACAATTACAAATCAGGTAGGCCAATGACAATATTATCTAATAATTTTCTTGATATCAAGCTGCTAATGCTTTTTCTAATATAAAGCCAAGTATATTAAAAAAAACCTGAAAGATTTTGAAAGAGAAGGTTGGTTTCTGTTGATTCGCTTGTCTCCAGTACATAGATGTTAGAAAGTGCAGTTACTTAGAAGGGATTTGATGGAAAAGAAAAACTCCTGAAAAGAGAAAATAGCCGTGTTTTAGCCAAACCAGGACATGAGTCTAGATAGATATTTAGAAATTGACAATTTCCCCTCTATATAGTAAATATACTATGCCACCTAACAGGAATTTTATCACCATAGACCAGATTCTCAGCTGTTATAAGCTGTCCTAACTCTCTTAGCAGACTTTCTACCGATGTAAGCCAGCACTTTGAATAGGACACTTAGACATTTTATATGGAGGTTTTGCCTCTGTATTTTATTTTATGAATGAAGATATTGTGACTTTTGTATGTTACAATACATAAACTTATAATATCAATTCCAATTGCAACATATAGCTATAAAAACTAAAAAATCTTTTTAAATAATGTGACAGAAACCTGTATATAATTTTAAAAAATGAATAATGAACTTATAGCCATATTAACTTTTTCCCCCTTATATTAATGCAATAGAAAGAGTACACTAATTAGCTTAATTATTTAGGTTTTGCTTTGTTCCACCTGCATTCTGATATGAAGGTAATTAAAGATGACTAATTATGTTGGATGGGATGTTATACTTTGCATTAGGTGGAAACTCCGCCAGTTGGAGAGGTTAAATTGGTTTGACTAATGCTTTCTGATGTATTAATTATTTTATGTTTTCAGACTGGATTCTGTCAAAGTATTTAGACACTGCTCCAGTACCATACATTAACATGTGAATGTTCAAAGTTGCTGTGGACTAGTACTAAGAAAGATAACTTTTCTCATATATTTAAAATATATTTGGCTCGCTGTGGTCTAAAAATAGGATTTATTCATATATTTAACATAGCTTATTAGTATATTGTGAAGAAATCTTTGCTCTTAAGAATATATTTGAATAACAGCCTCTTCAAAAAGGGCACAAAAGAAGATCCAGGGAACTAGACGTGATCCACTAAATCTCAGTCTCCAGGAAAATAATGGAATAAATCCTCCTAAATGCTATTTATAGGTACATAAAGGAAGAGAAAGTGATTAGGAACAGCCAAATGGATTTCCTAAAGGCAGCTTGTGTCTAACCAACCTGATAAACTTCTACAAAGAGATGACTACCCCTGTGGATGAGGGAAGAGTAGTAGATGTTGTTTGCCTTGACTTGATCTCCCATATTACCTTTACAGCCAGTGAGATATGGTTTGGGAAGGCTGGCTACCAAATGCATTAGAAATGGGCTGAACTATTGTGCTCAAAGGCTTCAGGTCGATTTTAAGTCCAACCTGTGGCCAGTTATTTGTGCTGTTTCACAGGAGTCAATACCGAGGCCGATACCGTTTAATGTCTTCAATAAAGATCCAGACGGTGAGACAGAGTGCACCCAAAACAAGTTTTGAGGATGATACCAAAGTGCGTATGGAGTGGAGGTGCAGGAGTAAGAGTAACTGACATTCTGGAGGGCAGAGCTGCTGCAGAGCAACCTTGACCCTAGAAAAACTGGTTGATAGAAACCTCCTGAAGTTCAACAAAGGCAGTTGGAAACTTCTGCATCTGGTTTGAAATAACCACATGTGACAGTGCAGGGTGGGCCCTGGCTGGAGACAGGGCAGCTCTACAAGAATCACAAAGATCTTTGCAGGACTTGAACGTCATAGTAAACAAGAAGCTAAATGTCAGCAGCACCCAGAGTGTTGCTCTCAGTTTAGAGATTCCAATACGAGAAAGACACTGTCAAACTGAAGTGAATCCAGCAGAGGACCACTGTCACAACTGGGGCTGGAAAACGTTGTACGAGGAGAGGGAGAGAGAACTGGTTTTGGTCATGAGGTTGGTGAAACCTGAGTGTGGACCAGGGACTCAGAAAGGTGGTGAAACCTCCATCTTTAGAGATATTTAAAAGAAAAACTCCTGAACAACTTGATCTGTTTGACCCTGTTTTTCTGAGGGGGCTAAATCTTCAAGGTCCCTTCTAAGTTAATTCATTCTATGATTCTACGTTGTCCAGGGTTTTTTTATAAAACTTAGTTCCTACATAGAGCGCAGACACTGAAATATTTTTTTACAGAGCTGGACAAATGAAAGAACAAATGGACTGTCACTGAATAAACAGCTCCTGCTAAAAAATGTACCTGTATTATTTGTTATCTATCAATTTTCTTGAGTTCCTTTTTTTTTTTTTCAAATGTTTACTTGAAAGTTAATAATCTGTGCAGCATTTTCTGTCATTAGGCAGATATTATTTTCATTTTTAAAACCATAGTTATTGAAACATAAAGCATAAAAAAGAACACATGACTACTCACACAACCATTACTATAATTACCACAATACTTTGAGTGTAAAGCTAAAAACATTCAAATTCTTGAGTGATAAGCTATTTCCAAGAATCTGTATAGTCGTGATTTGCCAGCTCATTGAGTTTTCTTTCTCTTTCTTCTCTTCCCCCCTTCCCCAAATATTTATGGAATACGATTATAAGAGTTCTGAAAGAACTGTTAGCAGGATATTCTTTGCAAACACTCACCTTTGTAGTTTTTCTTCCTCAGCTATGGTTATATCACGGTCATGTGAAAAATTACACAAAAAAAAATTCATGTGCAATATACATTTGGCAAGAGAAATCCTTCAGCGCACTGAGGTTCAACATCCACACAAGTATGTAGAAGGCACTATAAGATTCAAGGTAAATGATGATACTTGCCCTTCATCTACCTTCTAAAAATTATATTCTCATGTTTTCATCCTCAGTGGGCATATGTTGATGAAAAAGTTTGTCTGCGTTTTCCATACCTTTTTAGCTAAACCCATGCATGATCAATCACTGCTTCCTTCCACCTTGTCTACTTGCAAGCCATTTATAAGGACCTCAAGAGTGTGTTTCAGTTTCTTCTTTCACTGCACGGTTAGGCTGTGACCTACATCAATACCACAAAGAGCTCTGAGAGAGACTACTTGCTAATCAGTTTCACTTCCACCTGCCTCCTATTAATGAGGATCCACTGGTGAATTCTCAGAGACCCTTACCAGGTGATCACTTAATTTGGAATTGAGGAATTTACCCTTATTCAATTTCCTGTGCTGAATGACAATTCTCAATTTTCTTTTTTTTTTTTTTTTCAATCCATATTGCAAAACATTATTTAATGACGTCCATTTTTTTCCCTCTTGAGCATAGTTTTGTAATAAGACTAAAGTGTAGTTATGGGCTCATCTCAATTATGAGAAAAATACCTTTCACAGTGTAATTATTTCACATTTAAAGTCCAACCATTTGGATTATGTCCCAAAGTGCTCAAGTCTTATTTCTTGTTTAAAGTGTGCCACTAGACAGTAGAATGTATTAAGTCTGGATCATCTGTTATTGATTTGTGGGAGGCAATAGCAGAGCAAATCATTACATTTCATTACACAAAATACAGGAAATTAGTCTAACATTAGGATATGCAAACAGCAATGCCAAACATCAAAATTTATCTTATAGTCCTGTGGTAGTCTCTGTCCAAAGTAATCTTTTCATGACTGTTTTCAAAGAAACGAATAAAGTGTAAGTAATGAACATCAAACTTTAAAAGCTGGAGCTAAAATTTTAGGTTAGGCAATGTAACTGAGAATAAGCCAATCTGTATAATAGAAGGAGAACATGGATGGACATTCTTCCTCTGCATTACATTGACTGTTATGGAATGATGTGACAAGCTGCAAACTGGGGTTCCACAGCATGGTCAAATACTTTCCTACCTCAATTTTATAATAAATGTTTCTGCTGAAACAGAGTTCAAAGTATCTACATACTGTCTTGTATGCACCTGTTTGCTTGAAAGTTTTGATCATTGCAAATATATCAGAAAAACACACATAACTCACATATTTACAATGATCCAACTATACATACACTCTTCAGTAACTGCCCATGACTTGTAGAGACTTCAATGTTACTTGTCAGATAGAGAAAACTATTTAAACTCTACCTGGATGACTGGAAAAGAAAGTTACTGAAACATAAACAGAGGATTGGGAGCGTGAAGAAGAAAAAGAGCCCCGGGGAAAAAGAATATACGACCCTACTAAACAAATATTAGCTGTTTTGAAGAAGTGAACTTTATCAATTTCTATCTTCTTCAAAAACAAGAACAATCACATAAGACAAACCCTAACGCCTTTGAAAACATAGGTATATGGGTCTTAACTGGAGATGATGAAAGAGAATGAGACATTGAGAAAACAGAAGTGTAAGAGGATTGTATCACTCCTTCTGTTGTTACTGAACAGCAAGTGTCCACAGAGAACTATCTCATGAAACAAAAATGCTTGAAGAATAGTCTGAAATTGGTGTTAAAGTCAGGCTTAAGAAGATAATTTTCCTATTGAGAAATATCACTACTGAGGGCTCTTCCTACTCACCTATACTTCTTTGTTGAAAACTAAAGAAGAACAAGCATTAACTAATTTGTTGACATTTATTGTCAATTCATGCAACTCATTTTAGATGGAGAATAAAGCATAATTAAGGCATGATGAACAGCATAAAAGGTGCTATTGTTTTCTTTTCTGGGCATTTATCCACTGTTATAACAGAATAATGAGTACTTTTACATTAAAGTAGGAATTCTGCTTTTTCTCCACTTTATAATAGCTGATTTCAAAACTGTGAAGAATCTTTACATCTTATTTCCTCATTTTGCCAAATAGGAATAGATCATATACACCAGCCCTGAAAATTCCAAGTAACAGCCATGTCAAACAGATTTGATGACACTGCTCTTGACACATCACATAACAGTTTCATTAAGCTGAAAGTGGCAGTAATGAAATAAAGACTCATTTTAGGTATTTGAAACAAAAAAATTGTACTACCTACCTCTTGAAAATTGTCACTGTTCATCTAGTAGGGTTTTGTCTATGAAGGTGTTTGTTTGATTTGTTTACTAAGTCAGAAACCAATGCTCTTCAATCAAATTATTTACTTATACATCTCTGATAATAAATAGTAAGAGGCTGTTTTCTTGTAAAATATTTAACCACATACATGATATTGCTAGAAAGTGTTCAATCTTAATGAGCTAGTTATCTAGATACGGCTGTCAAATATTTATAAACTCCTCAACCACTTAACATTCTTTTTATTTTGACGTTTTAAAGTTGCATTTATCATCACAAAATATTTCTTCAAACATTATTGTTTGCTCAGTTAAATTTACTCTGACTACAGAAAATACATTGCTTATAAGTATTTGGGAAGATAGAAAGTAGTTTTAGTAATGAGAAAGGTTAAATACACACAGGTTGTGCTGA
Organism: Cariama cristata; assembly: GCF_000690535.1. Lineage (NCBI taxonomy): Eukaryota > Metazoa > Chordata > Aves > Cariamiformes > Cariamidae > Cariama > Cariama cristata. The sequence continues at coordinate 547 of NW_009606145.1, read as the reverse complement.
GTTAACCTTAGCTGGCTGCCAGGTGCTCATCAGGCTGCTCTCTTCCCCTCATCAGCAGGCAGGGGAGAAAACAAGATGGAAAGCTCATCAGCTGATATAAGGACAGGGAGATCACTCACCAATTACTGTCATGGTCAAAATAAACTTGATTTGGGGACGATTCATTTAATTTATTGCCAATTAAAAACAAGGTAGGATATTGAAAAATATAAACAAAATCAAAACCACTGTCACTCCACTCCTACCCTTTTTCTTCCCAGGTTCAACTTCAACTCCTTCGTTCTCAGCTATCCTACCTTCTCCCCACACTGACCGAGTGATGCAGTGGGATGGGAACGGGGGTTGTGGTCGGTCATAACACTTCGTCTCTGCTGCTCCTTTCTCCTCACACTGCTCTTCTGCAGTTGAGCACTGCTTCACCATTGGGTCCCTACAATGGGGTACAGTCCTTCATGAACTGCTCCAGCATGTGTCCTCACCATGGGCTGCAGTTCTTCAAGAAGTGCTCCAGCATGGGCCCTTTCCACAGGGTACAGTCCTTCAGGAA
>NW_009606144.1:0-258 GCF_000690535.1 Cariama cristata | reverse complement strand
TTTCAGGCAGGAATTGGGCCGGTGCCAGGGAGGCCCCTAAGGCATCGCCCCCCAAACCCCCACCGTTCGCAGGGAGAGGAGCAGAGCTGCCGAAAACGCTCCCCACGGCTCACCTCGTTGGAGACGTCGACCACCAGGTCATCGCTCTTGTCACCATCGCTGTCCTGAAACACGAAGGGAGTCACATCCCGCAGAGAGCTGCCAAACCCTGGGGTGGGGGGCAGCCCCCCCGGGGAGCCAAACCCCCCCACCCCAGCA
>NW_009606143.1:0-21567 GCF_000690535.1 Cariama cristata | reverse complement strand
AGGGGGGGGAAGGAGGGTGGGGAGGAAGGAAAAGAAATGTGAGAAAGCTTTAGATGTCGTCCAAGTGTCCATCTGGTGGGTCCTTCTGATGTTCCCTCGCCGAAGCCCTCCCACTGAGCATGTCTCAGAAGGATCCCTCCTTTCTCCCTCTCTTGCCAAAAACTAAGTCAGTGGCTGGGATTTTTTCGAAAAGGGACATGGTCATGAAAGCTTTGTTCAGTCTGTCCCTGTAGGGTGTTCGTTTCTTTAGGAGAATATTTAGGCTGTCTGAGACTTGGTTGTTCTTATTCACACAAAGCTGAACAGCCTCAACTTGGGAAACCGGTGCCTCTGAAACTCAGCTGAAAGTTGCCATGCTAGAAAAAGTCTGGGGTTGCTTCAGCTCCTAAGCCAACCACTGAATCAAGGGATACTTTTGGTTGCTGATTAATGTTCCTAATCACATTTCAGTTTGCTCATTTATCCTGACTTAGCGAGGGAGAAGAAGCAGGGGGAAACATCTGCTGTGGGCACACCAGCTAGGCTTTTGACCCACTGCTGCTCCAGGGGAAGAAAATACCTTGCTGCCTGCCTGGTCTTTTCTCACAAGACCTGGTGAGGGACAGGAATTCAGCCTTCACCTGTGCACCTTTTCCTCCCTCTTTCCTGGGGCTCCCCAGAACCTGGGTCTGCAGCTGTCCTGCTTCTGGTCATGTAAGTGGCTTTTGCAAGGGCTTGACAGGGTATCTTGTCTTCCCATTGCTCCCGAACCCAACGGAGCTCCCAGTCGCAGCTGGGGCTGCAAGAACTAGCTGTAATGTTATTGGGCTGCTTCTAAGTCACCAATTTGGAAAATGAGCTTTGCTGTTTACTAGGCTGGATTTTGACTTTTAAAATTCCAAACTTTTTTTTTTGAGAGGAGGGAGATTACATTTTACAGGTGTTCGTGGGACAGGGGGCTTAGTATAATACACACTGGAAGAAAAATATATGGCATAACAGAGCACTAAGGAGCCATAGATAAAAGAAACTGAATTACTGGAATAAAAGTAACTGGTCTCAGAAAGCCTTTTGTGAAAGTCAGGGGGATTTAATAGTTACATAAGGGAATAAGAAACAGAAGGTAATTTTGCTACTCTACTTGCTTTAAAAAACACCAAAAAATTTTATTTTTTTTATTTGATTTTCAGTTTGGAACCTACAGGTTCAAATTAAATTTAAACAGATGTGCACCAGCTATTTAGTTTCAAACTCCTGAAGAAAGAGCACATCTGCATTTCCACTGATATAAAGTGACACACAACCACTATAAAATGAAAGCCATTGTACAACAGAGCTATTTGTCTTGCTCATTTAAGACAGAGAAACATTTTAAATGAAAATGTAAACAGGCCATTAAACCCGACTGTAGGAGGATGCCAAAAAGATTAATGCTAAAATGAGTAATAAGTCTTGAAATCAGAAAACAGAAAATGAGAAATGAAGCACTGTGACTGTTAAGACCTCATCCCTGGCTAGGAGGAAGAATACAAAGTGGGGATGGAGGGAAATACAGCAGGATTTGAAGAGGGTCTTGCATCTAGTAGTTATTTTAAAGACTTTAAAAGAAAATATGTGGATTTTTATATTATTGAATGGCTGGTGGGAGGTTTCTTTTGTTAATATAGTGCTCAGTTTGCTTGGCGGTGAAGGCCTGGGCTCCGAGTCTGTTCACAGGAAAGAAATACACACCTCCTTTCCTGCGAAGGATGGGAACACAGGAGCAGCTCCTCAGCACTGCTGTAAGTGAAAGCATCTCCAGAGATGTCTGTGGAGGTACACCAGCTTATATGAGCTGAAGACCCAGCCTAGAGTATCCAGCCAACTGAGAGGCTGCATTGGAATCCATTTTGGTTTGCTCTTTTTGTTGGTTTTTGGCTTTCCAGTGCTTAGCAGCATACTTGGCTAACCTTGGTGGGCATTTAGGGGACACAGCCACTGCCATGGCTCAGCTCGTAAGTGGAGCTGGGTGCAACCACCACGTACAGAAAGAGGAGCGAGAAGAGGATGCGTGTGTGTGTAAACATTGACCCCTCCCAATGCCCATGCAGCTGAGAGCATGGGCTGCATCCAGTGGCAGGGAGGAGGCAAGAATCTTACATCTCCCATAAGCCTTCTCCAGTAACTCTATTCCTGCCACTCAAAAGATCTTTCTCTTTTCTAAGTCTTTTTCCACGCATATGTGTATCTTTTTCTTCCCTTAGCACTTTTCTACACTTGATTTGAGCTCTTCTAATCTTGAATGATTTCCTTGTCCCTCTTTTCACCCTGACGTTCCTGCTTTCTTATTCTTCCTTCCCTTTAAAGAGAGTAGGAACGTTTCTAACTGGCTAAGTGACATTATTCAGTGGGAGCTTTCTCTTTCCACTTCCTCCTGGACTATTCTAAATTGTGTTTGCTTTCCCTCCCTAGCACTCCAACAGGAATAACCTCCTACTGTCCCCTCTGCCAACACTTGAAGACCTTCTCTGGTCATTTCTTGCTCCAGTTATCACATACCAGTCTCTGGGCTCAGCCCATTTTGCTCCCAGTCCCTCAGTCTGTTCCAAATCCCTCCGGCGTACTCACCACCTTGTACCATTCATTCCCCGTCTCCTTGGCTCTGCGTCTCTGCGCTGTCTTCATCTCTTCTTTTCCCTCCAGAGGTGTCTGAACTCCTGAAGCCCTTCGCTTTTCATACCTTACCTAAAATAGTGCTTTTATTTCTGCTGTGCTCTTTCCTGCCCTTGGTGATCTGCCATGACTGTTCCTTTTGTCTGCTTTCCCCACTCCTGCCTCGGGGCCCCTTTCCATGCTGCCTTCTGATTAATGTGTGTCAGTGCCCTCCATTTCCTTCTCCAAATCACTTCTTGAAAGCCCACCTATTCTATAAAATGCAACTATTTGAAAGTCGTTCTTTAGTTCTGGCGAGGAGCAATTCCACCTTATTTGATGGCGCAAAGCCAGTACAAAACCAGTGCAACCATTGCTTTCACACTTGGTATAGCCACCATTACCGCTTTTACTGCTATACCAGGCTCTGTGGTGCTGATTTTCACCTGTGCCATAGACATTCCTTAAGACATTGAGAAGCAGGGGAGGAGAAATGGCTTGATGGCTTCTGCGCTTCCCTAATTTCCTGAGCTTGCATGGCGAACAGTGGCTGGCGACTGGTTCACTGAGGTTTTTGCACCACATAGGCCATCACCTCAGATGCCATAATCTCTTCCCATCCTCCCAATTCTCTTCCACACATACCGGTCACACTCGATGGCAGAAAATTTTAAGGAGCATGAATTCTTCCCACCACAGAGGCCCTGCGCCAAGCAGGCATTTCCCTCATGTGGAGGAAGCCCCAGATGGTGCAAGCTGGGGAGCGGGTCTTTGGGCCAAGGCATGACTTTTGATTTTCGCTTAGTATTATGTTTCTCTACAGGCAGCAGGCAAAGTTTCGGTGCTTTATAAATACAACCAGCTCTAATAACTCAGTAATAATAATGCTTTTTTGAATGACTTTATTTTTACGAGTGTAATTATGTTGTTTGCATTTAATAATTCTAATTTAAAGACATCTCTTTGCAAAATTCCTCAAATTAATTTGCAATTATTCCTTTTCCTATGCAATGGATTATGAGTGTATATTGGATCTACTCTTACATTTTTTTCTTCTCTCTAATCCAGCCAAACCCTTATAAGCAGTATTTTACTTATATTAGAGCTGTGTCTCGTTGATATTATGGGCACTTCAACCTGACTGTGTTTGGGGGTATTTATTTTGGCTGTTGCATCATCACATATTTAGACGAGAGGAAATAGCTGTGTGCCTTCTAAATTGCTAACACTAAGGGGAGCACTTAATCTTTAGAATATCTTAACTATAAATCCAACATCAACACGTGTGTCAGAAAACACATGAATTCTTTGTGCCTAAATATTCAAGGATCATGATTAATGCTTAATGCAAAACACACACAAGGTGCGTGGAAATGGAATGCCAGTTGCTTTAGGTCCCATTAAAGAACCTCAAAACCTACATTTAACGATATTCCTGAAAAATCCTTTGTATACCTCCTGAGCTATTTGTGTTTCTTTACTGCTTGCTTGCTGTAAGTCTCCCAATGTCAAGCACGGTGCCTTTTTGCCCACTCTCCAGCCTTTCAGTCAGGGTCACCTTTGGGAAAGTGAAGGTGGGAATGGAGACAGCGGGAACAAAAAGAAAAGCCTGTGCCTTGCCGACAGCTCACTGCTAGCTCAGTCAGCCAAGGGGATCCAAGGGGGTTTACACAAGCAGCCCATTTCCCTGCTGCGGGCAAAGACAAGTCAAGGACTTCTGGATCTCAGTTCTTCAGGGTCTGCTTCCTGCTGCTCCCCAGGCCCCTTCAGAAGGGCAGCTCCTCACTGGACCCAGTGCCCTGTGGCTTGTGTAAGCGCTGAGACTGCACAGGCAGCCCCATCGTGCTGCTGGGAGCCTGGCCTCGGCAATACTCGGGGTGACCGGCAAGTCCCCTCTGCCCTGGGACTAGTGCAATGCTGAGACTTCAAAAGCATTTGTCATGTGAAAAGCTGTGCAGATTCAGCCCCAGATGTATAGCAGTGCTCAGCAAAACCTCCCTTTGGAAGGCAAGTCCCGCTTGACCCTCATCACTGTAAATGAAGGTGCTGAGAAACCTGTGAATGCTGAACTGCATGCCCCTGGTGAGTCGGTGTGCGGTCATGGCCCCTACCCTTCCAAGTTACCTGGTGACATTGCTTTTCCCTGGGGAAAGGTTTTTATGTAAATGCTACTTCAGCAGTTATTTAAGCAATACCTTCTCGCATTCACGGGTATGATGGAGATTGCTCCTTGAATATAGGCACGCCCCTTAGATTTGCTTGTGTTTTGCATCCTTCACATTTTCTTTAAGTATGATGCACACATAGTATTCTCTAAAATGTACTGTGAACTGACGTAGCAGTTTTAATCTCCTTCCGCAGATATGTTTTATTGGGTCTGTAAGACCTCTTCGAAGAAATTTGTCTCAACAATTCTACTGCACTTTTCCTAGATCTCTTGTTTATTCGGTAGAACAGAATTTGTATCTTCTCTATAATAGCAAGAGTTTGTGAGTGTTTGGAATTGTTACATAGCTACTTTAAAATGTACTTTTTCTATATTATTTATTTATTTTTTTTAGCATTACAAGACAAAGTTCAGTAGTGAAATGCCCAGAACATTCAATGTCATGCAAAGTTAAAAGTCTTTGAAATCATAAGCAGCATTCAAACACGTTTTGACTCCTCTGAGCAAAGCAGCACCAGTCAGAATCCTGCGGCCACCGATGCTGGAGCAGGTGCAGGGATGTTTACTCTGTACGAAAACTCTTCTTTTGTTTTGTTTTGGTTTTGTTTTGTTTCCTGAGATAACTTCACTGGGATATCCTATGGATAAATAGTCGATCACACACCCGTTTTTACTGTAGAGGATATATCTGCCGTGACTGTGTCATTCAGGCAGCAGGAACAGATATGCAAAGTGTATTAAAGACTCATAGGCTGCAACTTAATCTGATGATGAGCTGGGAAAGAACTTAACGATGACACTGCAAGTACTAGTAGATACAGCAGTTCCACGATTCTGTCATCTCCACCGTGATATTTCATAGTCCACTGTTCCTGGGAAGCAGCATTCTTAATCCCCTTTAGGTTGCGAAGTTAGCACTCATGAGCACTTTTGTGGGCATGCTATAGACAGACCAAGAATAAAGAACCACAAGAAACTGCAAGAGACCTTTATTTAGGGGCCTTTCAATTCAAATGGGAAACTCTATGAACAACTTTCCCCAGGCTCAGAAGGAAAAGTGCAGTGATTAAATGCAGGCATTATCCTGCTGCAAGCTTAAAACTCACCCTCCTGGGCTTTGTCTGGCAGTGCAGTATGCCCATACCATCCAGCATTTACAAACTCTGCAAAATCTTTTCTGACCTCTCGGGGAGAATGCAGGACTGTGTGCTATTAGATTCAGATGAGAGTTCCGGATAGTGAATTAAGAAAATCAGATTTAATTTGGGAAAAGGATGATGATCATCACCATCTGTTAGGAAGTTCAGCTACCTTTTTTGACTGATGCAATCAAAGAAAGGAGATTGGTGTCTTGGTTCAAAGCATGTACCTTGGCAAAAGAGAGTTAATGCTTCAGCTTTCCTGCCAGTGGTAAGTGGCCACTGCCTACCTTCAGTAACTGGTATACTGGAAAATAAGCAGAAGCATTTTGCTTAGTTGAGTAGGTGTAGCAGCTATGATTTATTTTTTGATTGTGGTTCTTGTGTGGATTATACAAGGAGAAGAGCTGATTTTGGAACATAGCACCATATTATGACTTACCAGTGTTACAACTGAGGAACACCAGTAATGGCAACTGTCCTTCTCTCATGCCTCTTATATTTTCTTAAGATCCATTTTTGTTTATTTCTGTTCCACTTGATGTTATTTGATTCTCTTGTTTTATATTCATTTAAGAAGGAGTCTTGCAATGGTTCAGCTCTACTCCTGACTGTTGCCAAGTATGGTTTTAGACACAGTGTGAACCACTCTAGGTCCCATGATCAGAAATAACTCACAGAGTGTTTAAATTATTTGTCAACCACAGATACATGATGAAGAGTGCCTTGAGTGAGAAGGTTCCACCTGGGCTGCCATGCCACCCTGGCTGCATGGTCCCACACCAGCATTCAGAGCAGTGGGAGTCCAAGCTGCTGTGCAGAGGGCTGGGAAAGCAGCAAATTCTAGCACCTACCATAAGTTTGCTTCAGTCAACAAATCCAAAGCAGTTTTTTTAGTAAATATTGGACTAAAGAAAGACTGCTGGGATTTAATTTTACTTGAAAAATACAGGAGAAAGTGAAGTATGAAGTAGTGGCTTTCCATTCCTTCACTTTGCCATCATCCTGTTTATATAGCCCAGGTAGTGATGTCCCATTTGAGAGGGAAGAGGTATACACCACTTACACCTTTTGGCTGTGGTCCCTCAGTCCATGGTATGCATCATGGGACCCGATCATTCTGGAGTCCCTCCTGCTTACGTGGGATTGGGCAGGTTTCAATTCAATGTGATTCGTACTGCGTAGATTCTCAGTAGTAGGGTGCTATTTTAAATAAACAAGCAAATGTCTTTCATCCCAGTTATAGAGCCTTTCCTATTCCTGAGCCCGTGCAGTCTCAGGAATCTGTGTGCTTCCTTGTGATGTGATTTCCCTCAGTGCTCCTTTTGCAATGGTGCTTGGATTAAACTTCACCAGAACACCTTGGAAAAAATTTAGACCTTTCAAAACACCACAGCTGAGCATTATGGGAGCATGACATCCATCCTAAATTATTAGAGGCAGTACTGGCAATATACTTGGTGATAGACTCTTAACTTGACTGAACAGAAGAGCTGTGGTGGGTAGACAGGCTGGATAGGCTATTGTTTATTTGCCCTTAACATTAGGCTGCATTAAAACTGACAAAAAATCCTTAACGTATCTGTCAAAATTCTTAGTTTTCCCACCCCAAAATGTGCTGTTGTTGCAGATTTTGCCAGGTAGTATTATAAAAATAGACTTTTGAGTTAATTTCACTAGTGTGTGAGGAAATATTTGGTCTTGGGAAGAGATGCTGTGTGCTTAGCAGGTTTTGCTGTTCAGAATTATGTGAAGAGGCAGCAGTCCAAACCAGACAATGTAAGCAAAGGAGAGTTTGATGCTTGCCTGGTTCTCTGATAAGAGGAAACCTTTGAGGCATGGATTAGTTTTCTTTGACATTCCTGAAAGAATAATTTACTTACACATTCCTTGACCTGCTCTGTGCCAAGGCTGGCATAGATAGGTAAATAAAACAGTTGATGTTTTGAGGCTAACTGGGCTCAATATCACTGATGGGTTTTTTTCTCCTCTGAGGGAAATCAAATGGTACTGCCGTTCAGTGCCAGAACAGGGATATTGTGTGACAGAAGAGATGTACTATCAATTACATCATTAATAGCGGTATGTTTGATGTGTAGTGCATATCTCCCAGGACACAGTCTGACTAGTACGCTAGTCTAATTTCATTACTCCCATCTGACCTTGAGGTCTCAGCATACTCATACCTTTTTTTTTTTCAGTGGAGGCAGGAGTTGATATTCCAGCCCCATACAAATAAAGTTGCTCTCAGTGAATGCAGCATGCCATACCACCATCTGGAGCACATTTCTGAGAGAGCAGCCAGTGCTGTTGTCTATCACATCTCTCTACCAGCAGCTGTTTCCTCACAAGCTCGATGGCTCCATGTCTTCACTGTTGTCTACTCAGCTGGGTCTTTCTTGGCCGTGCAGATCATGAGCAACCAATCTGGGACAGCTCTAAAGCACACAGACCATTCACTAGACAGAGTTTACCAATGTATCTGTTTCTGACTTTGCCTGGCTCCATATGACCTTGATTCCAAGCATTAATGAAAATATACTGTTAATATTGCATAACTTAATTTTCCCTTGGAAATTCTATATGGAGGGGAAAAAAAAGCACAGTGGTGAAAAGCTATGGTTTGCTGGCACATGGATGGATAGGTATTGTCCGTACAGTTTCTGTCTTATGAGGTACAGCACTGGTGTTGAAGAGCACAGGCTCACATTGTATCAGTCACCAATAATTTATACTATGCCTTCCCTCAGAAAAAGATTCAGCAGTAGCATCCTGTTCAAAATCCTGAAAGTTTTGAAAAAAGATCCCACCTGTTTCAGATTAAATGAGAAACTATGTTTGCCTGCTACACAAAGTCTCCATTAAAAGTCATAGTAAAAAGAATACTGAAAAGCTTAGCACTTATACATGCTATGACCATAAGATGGAGATGTTGGGCTACAAAAGAAATTATGTACCTCCTTCCCTCACCACTTTGGTTAGCGTGGGCTTATTTAAAGAAAAATTATGATGATGATGATTAGCTAAAATTAGTATTGTGGGAGAGATTAGAGACCAGCCAAACCAGGATGGCAGAGTGCTAGAAATATGAAGTCTTGGTTTTAAAGTGCATTAATAAAAGTGAAAATGTGAGCTGCTATTGTAATAATTTCAAGAGTGGATTAGGGTGTGCCTTTGTGTCACAAAAATATGCTGAAACATCGTACTTCCAAATAGCAGAGGTACCTGCCTTTCTGGTGAGTGGGAAACTATATATAGCTCTCAAGGCAGGTAAAATGGCTTGTGGATTACTCAATCTATACAGCTATTTTCTGATCTTTAAGTACATCATCAGAGCACAGGGCCTAGCCGACATTTCACTCTCTGTAAGAGGCTCCAGGTCTGCAATAACTGAGTGGAGGAAATTTTCGTTGGCGTTAAAGGAGAGGGAGGAAGGGTTTTCAGGGGAAAGTGGGAGGAAGGGGTTTCAGCCAGCCACCCTTGCGGTGCATCTCAAACAGGCAAACTTTGCCAACCTCTGGGTTGTCATTTTATTAGTGAGAGAATAATTTTACTTTGAAATTACCTTCTCTACTCTGTTGATCCACTTCTCACTGCAAGCTTTCATGTCTGGCAGTCTGTTGTCCTCTTTTTAACTTGCCCTAGGCTGAAAGAACGAGCTGGCCCCAATTCGTCATCATGTGTCCACCTCAGAAGTGTCTGGAAAGTTTGTCAGCTGTACTTGGTCTGAACTCAGTGAATGCAGTAGTTTTGCACAAACAGAAATGAGAGCTTAATTTGGTTCATGGAAATTTTCAATTATTAACTGTTAATTATTAATAGTGGAAGGTAATGATTAGATAACAGGAAGGGTGGTTTCTTAATGGCAAAGGTCATTACTGGAAAGAGAACTTCACCAAGGCTATAGCGGATTTACCATCAGTTGAAATCTTACACCCTAGTCCAGGTGCCTGTCTAAACATGATGTTTTGTTCAGTTAACATTTCTGACTTACGTGTATAAGGAAGCCATGAATGAAATTTTGTGGCCTGTGTAGTGCAAGAGGTTAGACAAAATGGTCACAAGGGTCACAGGATCACAGAACAGGCAAAGCTGGAAGGCAACTCGAGAGACCGTTTAGTCCAATCCTCTGTGTTCAAAGCAGGGTCAGCGACAACAAATTTCTCAGGGCCACGTCCTGTTGGGTTTTGAGTAATATCTGGAGCTGGAGACTCCACTACCTCTCTGGGCAACCTGTGGCAGTGTCTGACCACCCTCATAGCAAAAAAAAGGGGTTTTTTTTCTTATGTTTAAATAGAATTTCCTGTATTTCAATTTGTGCCCATTTCCTCTTGCTCTGTCACTCAGCACCACTAAGAAGGGTCTGACTCCATCTTCCTTACTCTGTCCTTTCAGGTATTTATAGAGATTGATGAGATTCCCCTGATCCTTCTTTGGTCTAGGATGTACAGTCTCAGCTCTCTCAGCTTCTCCTCATATGAGAGATGCTTCTGTCCCTTCACCATCTTTGTGGCCCCCTGATGAACCTGTTCCAGTATGTCTATGTGTCTCTGGTACTGGGGAGCCTAGATCCGGACCTAGCGCTCCCCATGTGTCTCAACAGTGCTGAATCAAGGGGAAGGTTCATATCCCTTGACCTGCTGGTAATGCTCTTCCTAGTGCAACCCAGGATGCTGTTGACCTTTGCCACGTGGGTTCATTGCTGGAGCATGGGCAACAGGGGTTCCACCAGGACCCCCTGGATCCTTTCCTGCAAAGCTGATTTCTAGCTGTTCAGTCTCCAGTCTGTACTGGTGCATGGGGTTATTCCTCTCCACATGCAGGACTTTGCACTTCCCTTTATCGAGCTTCATGAGGGTTCTGTTGGCCTATTTTATCCAGCTTGTCGAAGTCCCTCTGAATGGCACCACACCCACCTGGTGTATCAGCCACCACTCTCAGCTTTATATTATCTGCAGACTTGCTGAGGGTGCACTCTCTCTCCCGTCATCAAGAGTATTGGACCGAGTATTTACCCCTGGGGCACACCCCTCGTCACCGGACTCCGTCTGGAACTTTGTGCTGCTGATTACAGCCCTTTGAGCCTGGGAGTTCAGGATTCCACCTCAATGTTCGCTTATCTAGCCCATACTTCATCAGTTTGTCAGTAAGGATGCTACAGCAAACAGTGCCAAAAGCCTTGCTAAAGTCGAGGTAAACAAAATCCACTGTTCTCCTGTCATCCACTGAGCTACTCACTTTGTTGTAGAAGGCCATCAGGTCAGTCAGGCATGATTTCCCTCCATAAACCCATGGTGAATACTCTCAGTCACCTTCTTGTCTTTAATGTGTTTGGAAATTATCTCCAGGATAATTTGCTTCATCGTGTTCCCAGGGATTGAGGTGAGGCTGACTAGCTGGTAGTTCCCCAAATCATCCTTATTGCCCCTCTTGAAGCCAGCAGTGACACTCACTTTTTTCCCAGTCCTGGGGAACTTCCCCCAGTTGCCATGACCTTTCAAAGATTACCAAGAGTAGCCTCACAATGATACCAGCCAGATCCCTCAGCACTCATGGGTGCATCCCATCAGGGCCCGTGGACTTGTGTGAATCCAATTTGCTTAACTGTTGCCTAACTGGAACCTTCTCCACTGAGGGTAAGTTTTCCTTACTCCAAATGTTCTCATCAGTCTTGGGAACCTGGGATTGGGGAAGACCAGTCATACTGGTAGAGGCTGAGGCAAAGAAGGCACTCAGTGCCTTGGCCTTTTCTTTAGCCACCAGGTCCTCTGGCCTGCTCAGCGGTGGGCTGACTTTTGCCCTCGTCCTTCTTTTGCTGCTCATATACCTGTAGAAGCCCTTGCTGTTGCCCTTCATGTCCCTCACCACATTCAACTCCAGATGGACTGTGGCTTTCCTAGACCCAGCTCTGCACACTAGAACCGTGTCTCTGTGTTCTTCCTGGGTTACCTGCCCCCTCATCCACCTCTTTTACACTGACTTTTTATGTTTGTGTTTAGTCAGGAGCTCCTTGTTCATCCATGCAGGCTTCCTGCTGCCTTTACTTGATTCCTGACTTGTTGGGATGGGCCATTCTTGAGTTTGGAGGAGGTGATCCTTGAAAATCAAACAGCTCTTCCAGACTCCTCTCTCCAGGACCATCTCCTGTGGGCTTCTTCCAAACAGATTTCTGAATATACCAAAGTCTGCTCTCCTGAAGTCCAAGGTTGTGATGCTGCTTTTTGCCATGTTCCCTCCGTCATCTCATGGCCAGTGCAGCCAAAGCTGCTCCCGACTTTCACATCCATGACTGGTTCTTCCTTGTTTGTAAGTAACAGGTCCAACAGTGCGGTTCCTCTGACTGGCCCCTCGATGCTCTGTGTCAGCAGGTCCTTTCTGACCTCAAAGGTTTATGACTCCCTGAACAGGGAAACTCTGATTTTCAGTGCTGGTCTGAATTTGCCATGTTAGCAATAGGTAAAAAGTTGTCTACTGGTAAGCAGATCAGAGTTCACGGGGAGAACAATGAGAGTGAAACCCAGAAATTTACTTTTACATTCATTCTTCTGGCTAGAACCACGCTTTTGCAAATCTGTTTCATAAAGCAGAATTAATTTTTTTTCCCTCTTCTGTGTTAATAGCAGTAACTAACTTTGGGCCAAGGAACTAAATACCTGTGACCCTGAATTTAATGAGAAATTCTCTTGAGAAAAGTAATTGATTTATGACAGAGTGGAAGGATGTTGAACTTAATAAGACCAGAGCATACGTTTGAAGCTCAGCAAGTGCATAAAAATGCTCTCTTAAGAAGGCCAAACGGTGTAATATTTTTACATGGTTGCTTCTGTAAGTGTGATCACGCAAATTACATTAGGCGTTATCTAAAAGAATTTTGAGGTTTTTGATATAACAGAAGAAGTCAAGGGGAATGCAGTTCAAAGAAATTTGTAGGATATACCACATACTTTGGGGTAAGGAAAATGTTCATCTGTTTGGTGTGCCCTTTAAAATGTATGTAAGGTACATGGAGACAATAAATATTTGCACTGGTTAGGTTGGGTAGGTGCCGAAGATGGAAGCCCAGTGCCCCTAGACTGTGTACAGAGGCAGTGAGGAGAGACAGGGTCTTCCCTGGAGAAGCCAAGTTTATGTCTGCTCTGGAGAGCTCGGTAGTGCCATCCAATTTCCTGTATGTGTGTGTGTGATCACCCAGGTTCAACATAAGGTGAGAGCCTTCCTTGATCCTCAATGCTTCCTTCTGATGATCTGTTTTCCACAAGAAAGTAGCCTGGGCAAGGAGGAGTGAGAGCCCCTTACAGCAGATGACCAGCTTGGACGCCTGGGGTATTGGGAACATGGGGTCCTCCGAGAACCTAAATGTGGTTATTGCTGTGAAACTCCTTCAGGGACCCTCTCTCCTTACACTGACCCTCTAAAACCACGCAAGTTAGGCAGCACAAATATGCAAACAGGTACAGTGCCGTACACTGACCCCGTGGGAGCTTAGTTCTGCAAATCACAGTGCTTATTTCTGCCTGTCAATCTGGACTTAGGTGTCTAGCTGCAGTTACTTTTTTTTCTTTGTGAAGATAAACAGTACTATTGACATTGGAAATTACTCTTGCCAAAGAGATTTTGAAGTTTAGGCAGCCAAGTTGGGGAGTATTGGTGTAAGCAACCCATCTGGAGTCGTATGATAGATGGGCAGCACAGCCAGGAAAAGCACCCGGGTGCCCTGACACTGGGCTCACGCTGCCTCCCCTCTTCAGCCACTGCACTCCTTAAGCTATTTTATTGCTTATGTCTTTCAAGACATGTGAAAAAGGCTTAAAATACACAAGACAAATTATCCAACATGATTCTCTGGAAAATGTTGTGTATCTTAAATGCAGCCAAAGTGCAAAGTGTATGCCAGTTGTAACAGTAATCACTCATTTTCTGTTTTGACCTAGCTGAGAAATTACAGACTTGGAAAGGAGTAATTTGAATGCAAGAATCTTTGCTGTTTCAAAGGTTTTCTTTCTTTTTTCCCTTCTAGGAGCAGCATGTGCCATACCGGTTTCTCCACTTGTTCAGAACACATCCTACTTCATCTGGCCCTGCTTCCCTAAGGTAGTTAATCTATTGGAGATACATGATTATGTCATATCTCACTTTCTGTCACTCAAGCTCTGTCTCAGACATTCACCCAGAATTCAGAAGTGGAACTAGTAAGGGTTAAATGTTAGAAGATCAGTGAATTGCAGAAGAATTTCTCAGTGTTTCCAGGTCAAGTAGTCATAGGCTGTTTTGTTTTGAGCTGTGGCTTCTAGACTTGAATCATGTCAACATACAGAGCAGGGCTGACACTGAGACATCCATTTAATAAATATTTACTTCTATATGTGTGTGTGAGTGTGTGCGTGTGTGTGTATGTGTGTTCACTGTGCTCACATCCAATGTCCATCCTTAGTAGGTGGATTTATCCCACTCTTTGACTTGCCCGCAAGACAACCCCAGGAACGTATTTACTAGAAACAATACTCTGGAATGCATTTGTGGTTGTAGAGTGCATTTCGTGGTATCTTGCTTTAAACTTGTATTAGTACTACTATTTTTAACGGCAGAGTAGCTACATCACTCAATTGTTGGCACAATGAACTGAAATAGAAAAAAATGTTCTTTACACTACAGTCTCCACAGATACAATAAGTTACGTTAAAAACATTTCCTCACATTTATTGTCTCCTTAGTAATTAAATTAAAACATTTGAAAAGTTTTCATCCTTCCACTCATTTATTTTGAAAAGCTTGTTGTTATGTGACCTAAAAAAAGGAAGCTGAGAATTTTTTGCAATGGGTACAAAAAACATTGATATGTCTGTAGGCAATGATTAAAACAACATACAAAGCTATAGGCAATAAAAGACAGTTATTTTCAAGTGCACGTGAAAAAATCATAGACAAGATGAGGCTTAAATGCACATGTTGGGATAGCGGACATGGAGAAATGCCGGTGTGCGGTAGTATTTGTAGTTGATACTTCTTCAAAAAAATCTTGTTTCTGAAAACTCAAATAAATCACTTCAAAGTTTTGTAATCATTTGTCATGGTTAGAGTATTTTCATATTCATCAGATTTCTTGGATCAGACTGTAATTTTCTCTTTTTGTTTATTGCAGATTTAATCTATCACTTGTATGGAGAGGTATATTCTAAATTTGAACTGTAGGGTCCAAATGTGATTAGGAAAGCCAACCAGTGATCTTTCGTGTTTTGTAATGGCACAGCTCTTTCTAGCACGAATACTGACAGTTCTTTTGAACATTTGTGTATGCAGCTCTTTATTACTAATATTTTCTATAGACCTCAGCTATTTTTGGATGAAGCCAGGAAAAGCACAGCTTGTATGCGGCTGACTTTTCATATCTTACCAAAAGCCCCCAGATATTAGTTTTATTTATTCATCTGTGGTATAAGCCATTGTTCTTCTGTGCACGTTTGTCTGCCATGAAGTGTCCTTTTCTGATCTTTGCCTTTTAATCAGAGCTATATTCCACCTCTGCCGGGGCCTCGTCCATGGTAGCCAGGTCCCAAGGTGTTTGCCAGTGGAAAGTCGAGAGCGGCCTGCAACATGCAGTTTTAACTTCATGGAGTGAAATGAGGAAGGTTTCTTTTTTTCTGTTAGGGTCTCTTGGGCAACTGATTTGTATCATCCTTGTGGTAAAGCTGATGATTGACTCACATCCTCAGATTCATCATGTAATTCCTCCAGCAGCCATTCACCGCTTTATGTATGACATAACAATAAAATTTTCATCTTGATTACGATCCCTTGATCTAAAACAACAAACCATCATCCATAATGACCGCTAACATTTAAATCTATCCAAACCACAAAAAAATCACTCTTCAAACCATCATTATTTAGAAAGTTTTGAATTTGCTGCAATCATGTGAAACGGGCAAGCTATTTAGAAAGGACAAGCTTCACCTGAATTACTGGAGTTAAAATCTTTTCCTCTAGGGAAATGTGACCTAAAGAAATGTTTCACATTATCCCAGGAAAAAGAGCCATGCTGAAAAGATTAGAAACCATCCCATGCACACATGCACACATATGCTTACACGCACGCACACTCTCCCACCCCTAGCAGTACTGTGGGTAGCAGGAGGAGCAGTGCCCTTTCACAGACTCCTGCCTTGTGCTCAAAGGAAATGCAGCAGACATTTAAATAATTCCAAACCAAACAAGACATCCTGAAGGATTCTCCTCCTGTGGCCTCATTATCTGCTTACATCTGTGTTTTTAAAAATCAAAAGAAAGGCTGAAGCAGGCAGAGACACCCTAGGCAGGAGCAGAAAGGGGAAGTGGAGAAGAAAGGAGAAAAAGTTTAGTACCTTAACTCAGGCTGTCCTCACTTTCTGAGGAGACTGAGTTTAAAATATGATGGTTGGAAACTAGAATAATCATTAAAACAAAACATCTTTCTTTTCTAAGGTATCACATCTAAGTGTATAGCTGTTAAATGTATAGGAAGGATGATCCTGCAAAGACAGTAGCAAGACCTGTTTGTAAGTACCTGAGCATTCATTTAGAGTTTAGGGACCAATTCTTCACTAAAGCTGCATCTCTGCATTAGCTTTCTGATAGGAAGATCTGGGGTGCAACTATTCTGCCTATACAACCCTGGGGGCCCAGCAGGACCCGAGGTTGATATGATGAGCAAGCTGTTGAGATGAGTAATAGGCTGATTCAGTCAAGAGCTTTTTTTCAGTGAGTGCCAAATGTCATCTGAGCCCATCCAAGCCCGAGGAGAACCTTCCAAATGGTATTCCCTACCTCAGCTACCTTCACAGTGTTTCCCCTTGCCCACAGCCATCCCTGGATCTTTGCTTTAGTTTTGGGCATCTTTAGACCGAATAAAAATACAGCCTGCCCCATTCTCCCTGATGGTCTTGTGTACATACTAACATGAAAGGGTACCCGCTGAAAAATTCCCAATCCTTTTCACTGTGTGGGGAAGGAACTGCAACAGTGACTGAGCATTGCAGACTTACTGCCTGTAAACATCCAGCTTTGGGGAAAAAAAGAGTAATCAGCAAAGAATTTGGCTTCAAAGTCAATGGCATGATATTATGTGGTCACGCTGCATTCTCCAATGCCGGCTGAGTAGCCCTGGAGAAATTGTGCCTTGCTGATGCAAAGCGTCTGGAAAGTATCTCCAGGACAATTGCTCCAAAGATGCCGTCTCACCTGTAAAACAGGTTAGCCATAACCTGTGAGCTGGGCCAGATGGGGTGGCAGACCCACCACCAGCGTCACGCCAGGAAAGGGCTGTGGGTTACACGTGTGGGCCAGCCCCTCTGTTTGCCCCTTCTCACCACTGCTGGGAAGCTGTCATGTTGGGGCTGGGTACGGGGTTTGCAAAGAGAGGGAATAGAAGGCAGGCACAGGGGAAGGCCTTCAGATTTGGCTGAGAGTGAGGTGGAGAGAGAAAGAGAAGAAGCTTGAAGCAAAGGAGATGAGGAATGAAAAAAGAAGGACAATAATAGCATCCTTATTCCTTGTTCCAGCCGTGTTCAGCAGCTCTCCTTCCTCTCATGTGCTCTGTTTTTTCACCTTGAGAATGTGGTCATCCTGTAAATAAACTATTTTTATTTTTAAACATAAAAAGCATCTCTACCTTTGACATGCTTATAGGTATTTGCCTTAGCAAAACCATGAGCAGCTCTTAATGCTATAGTATCATGGCCCTCCTTGATATACATGGGGATTTGAGTCAGCCAAGGTAGGCTTTCTGGCAGTTTGTATTACAACTGAACGCAGCACAAGCTCTGAGGACCAACTTTGGTGTTGCTTTATGTCATGAATAACCTCTTGCCTTGCATCTGAATTACCCTGCTGCAGAGGCAAGGGTTGCTTCAGGCACGCCAAGGAACAGGTTGAGGTTAGGGCAGGGAAGAGCTAAGGAGAAAGGCATGCAAGTGGCCGTGGGCACAAGGACTCTGCTCCCCTGGGCTGGAGGAAGCACGGGTGGAAAATGTTGGCCTGACTAAATAAAAAACACACAAGGAGTCAACCCAAGAGCAGAAGCTGGTTCCTCACTTCAAAACCCTGCTTGACTTTGCCCAGCTGTTCCTCCCACTCCTCTACTCCAAGAAGCTGAGTTAGGTTCAAACCAGCCCTCCTCTCCAAACTGGGTGCCTTGAGATATTCTGGATCCCAAAGACCCTGGGAGTGATGGATGACAAACAACCTTCAATTTTAGGAAACAAGCTTCTGACTCGAGAGATGGCTTATATTGTTGAAGTGGCATCCTGTTCCCACAGCAAAGTTGTCTTGGGTTTTCCAGATGAAAGTTGAGGTTCACCTGGAGAGATGACAGGCAACATCCCACCCTGAGCACCCCGCTGTGCCACTGCTGGTGCTGTTGATGGTTGTTGCCGTGGCACTAAATCCTACCGGTGATCTGTCACACCTGAGTCTCTTTCTATGGCTGGGAGGCAGTTTCTGGGTACTGGCTGTCTAAAGGCTACAGAGGAGCATTTTTGCAGCCTCAAACTAAACACTGTGTCTTTCCTACTAGGAGAGTTGCCATCACTGAAGTCCAGGATCTACTGGCTGCTGACATTTACATGAGAATTTATGGTTGCAATAAATTATGCTTCAGATTTTCCTTATTTGGAATAATTTTGGAGTATCTTTTCCCTGCATATTTTATGGCAATGTAATAGACTACATTTTAAAGGACCAGGAAGATGTTAATGTTACCTTTACTGCATAAAGAACTTGGATACAAAGCATTCCAAGAAAGGAGTTTTTGTACAATGCGATGTTATTTATTTACTTAAGCCTTTTTATAATACTCTGGCAGTCTAGCCCAATGGTGAGGTCCCAGGGAACTTTGAATTTTTTTTATTTTTTTTTTTTTAAGTCTCTGTGCACAGGATGTACTTATTTCACTGATAAGACAAAAACAAGGCTTTTCTGAAGGAACAAATCTATATTCTTTCTCAGCGACTTTATCTCTGCAGACAGACTACAGGCATAAGGGAACTTGGACTACCAAGGTAGTTAAGACAGCTAAAGATCATCTTGGAAGGAATCTGCAAATGATACTCATGTGGTAGCTAAAAATGCTTTTGATAGGACATACCATAGATTGAGATCCCATTGTCTGCTCTGCGCAGAGAAACCATGAAAACTTCAGTCAGAATCTGATACACTTGTAGTTACCATTTTAGCTGCCGAGAAATACCTTAGAGAGAGGAAAATAAAAGACCTGCAGGGATAAACAGCAAATGGCCTTTCCAGGATAAATGAGGGATCGTTTTCATCCCTGTGCAGATTTCTCTCTTTCCCCAGCCCCTCCTGCCTTTCCATTTTATGCATTTCTACATTTCCTTTTCTGGATTGAGCTTTCAGAGATTGATGGCTGTTTCCCTCCTGTAGGGTAGCAAATGGGAAGGACTTCTGCTCCCACATGTTGGCCATCTTAGCTTCCCTCTATCATTCAGAAAGGCCTTCCCAGCATCATCATTTTATTCACCCCTTTTCAGCCTCCTTGGCTTCCCTCTGTCCTAGCCTACCCTTTGCCTAATGCCTTCCTTTCTTTGGGTTTCCCACTCTCTTTCCTCATCAGAGTAACTCCAACCACCTCTCTTTTGTCCTTTTTTATCTCCTTGTCACGCAGCTGAATTCATACCTGTTTCCCAGCCCTGATCCCATATGTGTTTCCTCATCCCATAAGTCAAAAGCCTTTCTTTGTAGGCTCACTTTTTGTAAAGCCACCCTCCTCCTGTAGTCATCTCTCTGGGCTTTCCTGCTTTCCAGACACGTTGCCAGTGACACATCCCCTACGTGTTACCTTGCAGGAGCAAGTGGATGTCATGCTTTCCAGGTGCCCAGGCGATTTTGGGTCTGCAGACTCTAGAACCACAAGCAAAAAAGGGAAAAGCCCTGTCAGCTGTAATGGGTTTGATCACATCGTCATGCCACAGTACTGAGCTACAAGAAGAACCTGTACCCATCTGCCCATGTCAGCATGACCCTTCCATGACCAATGTGCTTGCTGCCCTCCGCTTGCCTCTGCAGCCTCTCCAGAGGCCTCCCCGCCCTGTGCTCTCCATCCTTTCCAACTGGAAGCATCCCTTTCGAACTGGATCCCTGGCTTCAAACCCCTGTGTCTCCCCATGACTTATTTTGCTGAGCTGGTTTGACTTGGATCTCAGCTGGAAGTCCCCTCTCTCGGGAGCTCTGTAACCAGACAATGAGTCCAGCAACACAGTTTGGCCTTTTCAAAGTAAAACAGGGTTTAAAAATCAACAGGAACACATTGCTCCGATAACTGGGTTAAAATAACAAAAGAAGGCCCACACACGTGAATATGACTTAAGCTTCATTCTTCCCTTGCAAATTTTGGGGAAGTTCCATGTAGTCTTGGCATCTCGGTGCTTGGGCTGAGAGAGGCAGGACACGGCTGTCTGTCCTGCTGTCAGAAACGGTGTTAGACGGGAGTGTCAGTCAGCTCCGGGTTCAGATAGGGCTGGTGACACATCAATTTGCTCGCCAAACAGGGCAGCGCCGGGAAGACCAGCTGCTTCCCAGTCCCCTGGGCACTGCTCACCAATTCTGGGGGCATCTTACAACCACCCTTATTTCATTTCCTGCACATTTCTTTCTACCCGCCTCCTTGCTTTTGCTCTGTACAGAGAATAACAGCAAGGAAGGGCACAGTGACAGGTCTCATACCAAATATTTTTTGTATTTTCTATGGAGTCTTCATGTTTGCTGGTTTTCTTGCTCATTCTCATCTCTTCTTACTGGGTTCTCCTGATCACTGTCAGCATCTATTATTGACAGGTACATTTAGTAACAAAATACTGATATCTGCAAGTATATAGTGCTCCCAGTACATTAATCAACCAAAACTAATAAAGTTTTTGCTTCTTTGCTTAGTTTACACTAGTGTAACTGAGATGAGAGAAGTTTGTTCATGGACTTGAAATGTATTGCATACACCCTGGGAAATAATCTTCCAGTTGCATGAAAATATTTCCAACCTGATTTCTGTACAAAAAAAAAAAAAAAAGAAAAAGAAAATAAATAATTGTCTGAACTCCACCATTCACCTTCCTTCCATTAAAGGCCTTTGATAAGATCCTGGTTTCTTCTTGCTAAAGAAAATGACTGTCACATGATGAGAAGCCATGAACCAAAAACTAGCTAAGAGATTGGAGGCAGTAAACAAAAAATGGCAATTTTTTGTCCCTGAAAAAAGGCTGGCAGATAAGTTCCAAGATCTGATGTTGTTTAACATAGATATTGGCAGCCTGGAAAGGGGAATGAGAGTAAGGAAGTGAGATGTCTAAATGCTGATGACGTTATTTATGTTAGTCAGAGCCCGATACTTCAATGGGGAGGCGTGTCCGTGGGACTTAAGCAAAGCAGGCGAAGGACCAATACAATGGCAGATAGAGCTAAATTGGTGGCACATGCAAAACAGGACATACTAGAGGGGAAGGAAAAATATTCGTGTGACTGGGGACACTTGAAATGAGCTCTGGAAAAAGACTTGGGGCTTGTCGTGGCTTAACCCCAGCCAGCAACTAAGTACCACACAGCTGTTCACTCATTCCTTCTCCCACCCGCAGTGGGATGAGGAGGAGAATCTGAAAAAGGTAAAACCCA
>NW_009606142.1:0-1066 GCF_000690535.1 Cariama cristata | reverse complement strand
TCACACCATCAGCCACCACGGCATATTGCCACGTTAGAAGTGGGCCTGGGCAGAACTCACACCCGTCTGTGTCTCACCCTGAGCACAACAGAAAGGGGTTTTCTAGCAGACTGACATCAGCGTCAAAAAACCACCCCGTTTTCACTGCTCAAAAAGTAGCGCAGTGAGTCCAGTCATTGGTGCCGTTACATGAAGCAGAGCGTGCAGGAGGCCGCCTGCCACCAGGATGCGCAACGCCTCGGCACGGATATGGCACCAAAATCATGTGCTGGAGAACAGGACAAACCTCTGCCTCCTCCTAAAGCCCCCAGGTGACCTGATCTACGGAGACTTGCCCAGCCCCAGGTCCGCTTTGTGCACGCGTTGGCTTGCCAGCCCATTGCAGGGAGTGCTGGGGGCATCACCCGCCTCCCTCGGGAATCCGGCTCCTCCAGGTGGGATGGGACTTTGTCCTCCAGGACTTTGTACCTGACCCTCACAGCCTGGCAAAAGCCTCTTTTTTTTTTTAAGAACCTGAAACCCTCCGCACCCCCCGTGCCTGCAGAGCGTTTCCCCAAAGTCTCACACATTTATATGTGGAAATCGCAGTCTGTGAACTGTGAACAAGCTTCCAGCAAGGAGATGCCACATCTGATTAGTGAAATGTTAATTGCAAAGCCCTGGTCTGACTCCTGGTTCCTATGTCCGCCCCTGTGGGTGTGTAACTGGGCTGGACGCTGCGCCCCACTTCATCTCACTGCCGGAACCCCCTGCATGGAGGGTGGGAGGAGAGGACGGCGAGGCTGTAGCCCCCAGCACCAGTGAGCATCTGTGGTGAGGACTGCAACCACCAGCGCCCTGCGGCAGGGTTACACCTGCATGCTCACACCCCACGCACGCCTCGCACTGCGCTCGCACGGCACCGACCCCGCAGATGTCCCACGGGAGGCCAGCCCAGCAGCGGGGTCCCCTCGGGTGGGCAGGGAGGAGAGGAGACAGGCTGGGCAGCTGCACGGAGCTGGCTTTGAAGCAGCGCTGCGTGTTTGGGTGGCACTCGCTGGCTCTTATCAGCACGGGTGTTCTCCCC
>NW_009606141.1:0-4840 GCF_000690535.1 Cariama cristata | reverse complement strand
TATATATAAAATAAACGTTACTCGCCAAACTTTCCAAAAGCAAAGCTGCAGAAAGGCACGACTAAATATAACCATGAGACTGTAAGAACTAGGCCCTGTACACAGCCTAAATCCTCCTGTCTCTTACTGCAGCAACAAGAACAAAACAAGATCATATAGTTATAAATGAGTAACCAGGCTCTACCTGTTTTTTAGATGTGAACAAGAATATTAATTATATGACACCAATTGTATTGGTGTCATTTTGTCATGCAATTAATTTTATGTAAATAGCAAAGATGCATTTATTTTAATATTCTGCATATATTCTGTAACTGCTCTCTAACATCATCGGTATTTTTTCTAGCAAAAAGATAATGAATATGGATTTACTGAGAGGAAAATGCTGCACCTGGATAACAGCCCCTTTTCCTACTGTTTATGCAGTATATATGCCATCTCTGTTTTAGGAGGCTCAGAAATGGGTGGGAGAAGATATTGTATCTGACAAGTTCCAACAGATTTCCTCCTAAATTAAAATGAAATATCCATTTGTTAATTATCCACACCCTTTTCCCATAGCCATCTTCATTTTCATTGAAAATGAAAAGCTAAAAGGTAAGAAAACTGTTTACAGCAAAAAAACAGTAGTTAAGAGCAAGTGTCAGGACCTGATTTCTACCTATGTTCAGCCTTCCCTGTGCTGCTGCTCAAAATTCTTTGCTTAGTACTGACTAACACTACATTGTATAAAACAACAATATGGTACTCTCATGACAGGTTTTATAAGAGATAATCTGTGAAAATCATCTTTAGCATATACAAAAGAAAAAAGGTTGATTTGAAACATTTTCACAACACTTACGGCAATTTGTCTCCATTACTGGGAAGGAAAGCTTTGCCCAAATTTTTCTTTGATTCTGCCAATCTATAGCGTCTCCTTAGCTGAACAGGGTTTGAGTAGGCTTCACCATCAAAAATCCTCGCAAACTGAGGCTCAAAATAACCTGCCTGCAGAGCTGACCGTGTGTTGGTTCCCCCAGCTAACATCTGTTTGTTCTTGCTTGCAGCTTCATTAAAAGGGCCTTTAAAAAAGTAAGCACTGTAAATAACTGTTCGATGTTAGTCCTTCTCTTAGCCTACATTAAAAAACTAATGTCTGGACCTGGGCGGCTCAAAGGATGTACTACAGAGCATTTAACTTGCAAATCATGCATGTAAATAGTTGTGTCTGAAACGCAATGCTATGAGAAGGTATTCACAGCAGCTAGTTTTAGTTTTCTAAACCCTGTACTTGCTTTACAGGTAATGGAGAAAGATTGGTTACTCCAGACTACAATTCGGAGCTAGAGCTGATGGCTATTTATATACTACGAGTAGTACTTCAGAGGAGCATCTCTGTCTTCCACTGATTACAGACCAGGTAGAATAGCTTAAGTGCCTCCCGTTGGGTTTTGAATCCCCAGCAGCTCCGTGTGGTAGAAGTGAATAAGCCGGGGTTCTGGTGGATGTGTGCATCACTGACACAGAAATGTGTGTACTGAGAAGCCAGGATTATTTTGCGTTATCACTTCAAAGCAGCGACTGAAGATTAACCTCTGTAACCTTACTGATTACAAAAATTACCTTTCTCAATGAGTATTCCCATTAAACAATAAGAAAAGGGAAATATTCTTTAAAAAGACAGGATGGGGAATCTCACACATGCGAGTCAGGTCAGAACAGAAAAAAAGATTGCAACACTAATTTAAAAATAATGACAATGTAATTGTCAATAACAGAAAACCTGCTGAAAAAGCACACAAACACTATTGCTTTTCACAAAAGCAGGTAAATACTGGTAACTTGCAGATAATTAATATTAAAAATAAATGTATACTCTAAAAGATTTTATCAGTCTATTATGCATACATATTCTTCAGTTTTACTGGATTTTTCCTTTCTCTGACATATTTATTCCAACATACCAAGCCTTTCTCTTAATAATATGGACCTGAGCAAAGAACATGCATGAAAAAGCAGTTCATTCTAACAAAAAAAAAAAAGAATACATTATTATAAAATAGTGATTTTGAAAGTAGATGGATAGTGGAGGTGATCTCTATCCCTAAATAGTGACTAAAATTAAATGTACTTACGCATATAACGTGATACATATTTTTCTCCAACAGTAACATAACCCATTTCACTGAAGAGGCCAATCCTCTCCATATCGCTTTTCCCATCTGCAGGCATGGCTGGATCTGTGTGACGGTGCACTGCACTAAAAGGGTTGAAGTATCCTTGTTTATTTGTTGTACTACAAAAGCCTATAGGCAGTCCACACCTGTAAACAAAAAGTTTATTTAAGTAAAAGGCAAGAAGTTTTGGTTAAAAATATTAGCAATACATGTAATCTGAAGAAAATAATCTAAAATATGATTGACAGCTTTGGTGCTTATAGGACAAATGGACTATGTGGGATTTAGACACCACTGTATCTCCTCTGTTAAACAAATTCAAAGCATGAGCAGAGAGAGAAAATCAAATGCATTTGTAATACAACTGGTGCAACTCTTACTGAATTTACATAGTTTGGGTCAAAATTTGTAACAGGTCTCTTCAGAGTACTAAGATGAGAGGTTTTGGTGGCTTTAACAGCTAGTAATAAAACAGGCCGAGTAGCCTCCTTCTTCATCTTGTGGGTTATCTCTAGCAATGCTTTTCAATCAGTTTCTAATAACGGTAAAGAAGGTCAGTGTATGGACAAATCTGGGGTAAAATATAGAAGTGGAATTTTGGAAGCCCCCTAACTCTTCCAAGACCTGGTCATGGCAAATATCTCCAATTTCTTCTTGGTTTTAATGCGAGTGATTTACAGTAAACATCAATTTTTCCTCAATATCACCCTCATTGGAGCCTGACAAAACTAAGGAAAATGCCTAGTCAAGGAGTGTAAGGAACTCAGGAGGCTGAGTAGAGCGCAGGCTTAGCACTAGGATTACCAGGGATCTGAGTCCCACAGTGAAAACTACTAAAGATGGGAATCAGAATCAGCTAGAGGAAGAAGTGCCTTGAGGAAGAAGATAACAATAGTTGGCAAGTTCACCAGGAATGGAAATTAAGGTAGAAGAAATTAGTTAATATGTTAGGCAAGCTATTTCTTGAAAGTCATGAAATATAAGAATTATCCAAAAAATCTAGGATATGCAAACAAATACCTGAAGTATCTGTGTTCATAGCGCTCAAAAGAGAGCACGGAAGTTAAGACATTAGGGTGGAATGCAGATTAAAGACAATGTAAGATCAAGTCCCATGTTGGTATTAACTAGGAGGGCAAAGGCAAGATGGAAGATAGGAATGAAAATAATTCAGGCAGCAGAAAACTCTGAGAGATTAATAACACACATCAGCTGTATCTGGCATGTAGGTGCAGAGTAGAAAAGC
This sequence comes from Cariama cristata, assembly GCF_000690535.1. Classification (NCBI taxonomy): domain Eukaryota; kingdom Metazoa; phylum Chordata; class Aves; order Cariamiformes; family Cariamidae; genus Cariama; species Cariama cristata. The sequence continues at coordinate 1,435 of NW_009606141.1, read as the reverse complement.
AGCAGTAGCAGAGCAGTGGAAATACATATAATAATATAGACTTTCTATATTTTATTATAAAAAATAATATCTGGAATGCTGTGTATGATGAAAGGGCTAGCCACATTGTCCTTATGCTCAGCATACAAGATGGACAGCATGCAGAAGTTTTAAAGAATTTGAAGCAATTTTTTTTTTTTTTTGCAACATGGGGAGGTTTACACTGTAAAATGCACCATCGCTTCATCAGGTAAACTCAGGACTGTTCTTTGATTATTGGGAGTGATAATAAGGGAACTAGAGAGTTAATCTTAGAAACACAAGCCTGTTACAATGGTATGTAGTAGTGTGTAACTTTGTACCAGTGCATGACCACATCTGGCATAAAAGTGATAACAAGACCCTTAAATCAAGGACGTTGCGCTCATTATCAGGGACTGCACTTCAAGGCAGGAACTCTTAAATCATTACCAAGGACCTTGTTAGGAGAACAGGACCTGAGACTGCTGTCAATCAAGAAAAAGGAAGATGAGAGCTAAAAGTTCAGCAAAAGGACATGGTGATGAAGAACAGTGGAAGAAGTAAAAGACCACCAGATGTCTCTGAAGACCCCCAAAAGGACTAAAATGGACATACGGAAATGGGAGTTGCCTATGATAATGAGTTCCAGGAAAATTGTTAATATGTTAATCATCTCTTGGAAGTCTTATGAATATGTATAAAAACTAAAAATATAAGCCTGTAACTAACACAAGCACGGTATGCACGCTAGGTGGAAGGATCCCCCGTGCATCCAGCGCTGATAATAAAGAATACTGAATCGCTGCTAAATTTGATGTTTAATTTCTTGGAATCAGGAGATCCAGACGTTGGGTAAGGAACCAAGGGGCAGGAGACAACAAATAGCACTGAAAGAAGAGATTGACAGAAAACTGACCCTTGGAAACAAACTTAACGGTTTGCTGTTATGAAGCTAGTTGGCATTATTGATGAGGAGGATAGGAATAATTTATCAAAAACAAACAGACCTGGAATTAAATCCTACAGCGTAAAGCAAAGATCGTTGATCAAGGGATTAACGAGAAGGATTTCTGGACCTCAGCAGTTCAACGCGACGGAGGAGATGCGGCGAGGTGGACGAGCCTGGCCTCGAAGGAGCAGGATTGTGAGGCGACAGGCGGGCAAGCACGGTTCTGGAACGTCTCCCAGGGGATTTGTGGGAAAGGTGAGGAAACACCAATATTTTGCCACAGAGAGCTGATACCACATCAACCGGATTAAGTCCGGCTACGGTTGCCCAGGCCAAAGAAAGCCCAACTCTACCCGCTGCCCCACAGTGCGCCGGCCCACCGGTGAGTGCGGCAGCACCGCACGGTACGGTACGGAAGGCCGGTGAACCGAGAGGGAACCGAGCGGTACCGCGGTACCTACTTGCCGGAGCCGGTACCTCACGCAC
>NW_009606140.1:37317-74160 GCF_000690535.1 Cariama cristata | reverse complement strand
TAGTCGCTGAATGCGACGTGATTTAAAGGTGTTTTTTTCCTCCTGACTTAAGGGGCTCAGTCTTTGGGAAGCGGTTGCCGTGAGAAGATGTTAGCCACTCGCAAGAGTAAGGCTTAAAGGCTTGACCTTTAAATGATGTGTTGTAGAGGTACGTTGACATTCGACGGGGCATTTTCTGCCGGTATCAGATGGGAGGAGGGCTGGCAGCTCCCGATGGCCAGGTTTGTGAAGGTCCGCTAAACGCACCTGGAAATTACCTGTGGAAAGGACGAGACGGGTAACTACAGCCGCGTCTCACAAGCAGCTTGGCTGCGGTTCCACGGCTCCTGTGGTCTGCAGGCTAGGGACCAGGCTCCAGAAATTGTCCTGCCAGGCCTGCCTCTTGCAGGCCTGCCGCAGTGCTGCTGCTGGCAAGCTGTAACGTCAACGCCCCATTTCCCCCAAAAAACAGTCCTGCACCTAGTGGTACTGTGTCCTAAAAAGACCCCAGAACAATTTTTCTGTCGAGCCCCACTGCAGGCAATGCCGTGTGGTGATGCACATGTGAAGGATAGGCTCAGACTGTTGGATTTTGGCGGTTTTTTTCTTTTCTCTGTGTGCCTGTCATGCTTACATTTGCCTTCAAGCCTTCAAGTTTGTATTCCTGATGCGCTGCAGTTTAAACCTGCATGCAAAATAGATGTGGTTTAGTCACGTCATTTTTGATGCCTGTACTCCAAATCTATAGTCTCAAAACTTGCAGCCAGCAGTTAGTTCCCTGACGATGGTAGCTAAATTATATATACTTAGATTTTTGGTCGTAAATTCTCTTTACTGACTGGAGATCTCTGGCTAAGGCTTGCAGCTGGCTGAGCACATGGAGGCCTTGATGAGACATGCCACCCAGGTTTGACCACCAAGGTTTTGTCTTGCTTATGTGACCTCCGAGGACTTGTCTAGTAGTCGGGAGCTCAGGGCTCTGAAGGAGAGCAGGAGTGGTGCTGACGGAGGGTGGTAATAGTGTCCATCTTCTGCCACTGCCTAGGCCTCGGAGCTGCAGGAGGCATGGGATGGAAATTCGTCCTCTTTCTGAAGTACAGTTCGTAACCAAAATCTGCTTCCTCCATGGTGAGTGCTATAACCACTAGCATCTGGAGTGATTTGTGGCAACTGATTCTGAATCCTTCTGAAGCAATTTTTTGCCTAAAATGACAAGTGCTCCACTGGAAATGGACCAAAACATGTCCTTCTCACCTTCTGTTTTTATACCACCAAAAATATCTGCATGTTAGGTATTGCAATACTCAGCCTTCAGCCTACTTGCATATTTTGTTTCCGCTGGAATTTTCATGTTTACCAAGTTCATAATCAGTGTTCTAGCGGGATTTAGACCTCTAAATATTGTTTAAAGATTTGGAGATAAAACACCTGCCTAATTACGAAAACACAGCTTCTCTTGTGTTGAAATCTTCCAGCACCAAAAATGCTTTTAAAAGACTGGCCATGAGCACCTGTCTCTAGGCAGCATAGCACTTCCAACTCCTCTGAAATACGGGACATTCACTATGTGCCAGGATCAAGTCTTGACATTCCGAAGTATGGCTGCCAAATCTGCAAATATTTAAATGCCTGTTACCCAAGTACTCGGAAGCTGTGGAAGAACAGTACAGAACAACTCACTCTGCAGAGTCGCAAGCATCCCTGGAGACATGATGGGTGAGCTCAGTGTGTTTTACCATCAAATCCACAACCTGGAGAAGGAGAAGTCCAGTTATAGAATAAACTCTGTATGTGAAGAAATTGAACTCTGAAAATAACAGCAGAATTTGTTGTTCCTTGTCACCTTGTGTGAGTTTGACATGAGGTACAGAGCTCCAAATGGAAAGGAATTCAGCACCTTAGAAGGCAGCACCTTAGAAGCTTTTTGGTCAAAGCAGATCCTCTTTTTCTTTTGGAGGGCAGTTTACCGGTGACGTCTGTCAAAGCTTCAGCAATCTTCACTCTTGCTTGGCCATTAGTCTTCACTGAATTTGTGTGGCCAGAAGTAGGGCAGAGTTTGGTTTGCTAAGCTTTAGCAAGATGTATATACCTATATACTTAACTCTTTATGTAATTACTCACTGTGTATTTTTGTACATTTTTGCAGCATTCTGGCAAGATCTGTGAAACCCAGAAGTTCAAGAGAAAGTGCACTGTAACTTGGCACTTTTAAATGATGTGAATTAAGATCAGAATGTCAGTGTCATTCTATTTTCCTATCTTTTGTCGCTTCTGACACAACCTTGATGGGTCTTTAAATATAGGGTGGTTTGTATTTAAAGTTCCTTGTTTTTTCCTTCTTTTATAAAAAAATCTTTTATGGTAGGTTATATAACCTGTACTGTTATCTAGCAAGTGGAGAAGGGGTAGCTCTTAAACATTTTAGACATCTTGCTAAAGAGTTATCATACGTGAATCAACTGCAACAAGTATTTAGGCAGTTCTATATGCACAGTAAGCGTGCTGAGTTTTGGCTGGTGTAGAAAAACCCTTATGAAATATCAGAGAGGAGCCACAGGCTGCAAAACATCACATTCATTCATTTTCTCCTGTTATAGAGAAAAGCAACTGATTATTTCAGTCCTATTAATTCAGAACTAGTCTGCTTTTGTTTACGTTTGACGTCTAAGGTCTGAAATGAACAGAACAATGTGTGCTTAGCTATGTATTTTACAGGATAGGTGAAAAAGAACTGTGTTTTCCAGCTAAGATTTTCTAACCCACTTTCAGACTCTGGTGAGTCTTTCAGACTCTAGTCGAGTCATAACCTTAATACAGAGATTTATCAGTGCCAGAGGACCTTTAATAAAGGGTCCAATCCTGAGGCCATTTTGTATGTAACCCCACAGATTTCCTGTCTGGAATGACCGTAGCTGAAGACCAAGAGAGTTGTGCCTAGCACGGAAACTTATTATAGCTTATTTTGGGACCAGGTTACTAGGTCACCATGCTTTATCAGCTGCGTACTCACACACACAAACACATGCGCGCACACCTACAAAAATAAAGCATTAAACTGATAGATCAATCAGTTCAAAATGCCTCAGAGTAAATCTTACATTAGTACGCATATTTAAGTCCACTGTGTAACAGGTGGTCTTCTTATGTTTCAGAAAGATAAACTCAGTGAGGCTTTCAGTTGAATTGGCACCAAGTTCTCTCTGCTTGAAACTTTTAATTATGGTGTTAAGCCAGGTTTTACTGGTGGAAGAATGTAACAGCATGATACGTGGTTTATGTTCTTGTGTTTTACAAGTGCTATCAAGTGACCCTGTCTTGGTATGTTTTTAAAACACTCCCTACCTACAACTGTCTAAATTAGTCATTAGTGACCTTAGGGATATGTTGTAGCTAGTAAGCACGTTAAGAGAATTTATGATATTATGTATAATACAATGATTTATGTGTCAATTTATATGTAGCTCTCTCACAAAGCAAGAGTTTTGCATGTTCCAAACTATTTTTCAATTAAGTCTTTACATTATTCTTTAAGATTGCCAAAGTCCCATCTTACTTAGTTCTTTTATAGGCACTGGTGTTTTGGATTCTGACTTTGTTTATTTCTGCTTCATCCATTACATGCAAAATTCTTGCAATGACTCAATTCCACTTACAAGAAACTAATTTGGGATGTGACAGGAAAAACACTGTTCAAGTCCACAGAAGTTTTTTCTGCAGGAAGGATAACAGACCTATCGTATACTGGAAGCTGGATTTGCAAACTTAACGCAGTGCAGAATGGCTTAGGCAGATATTTGAAATTAAAGTAACTTTTCCTAGACAATGCTCCCTTTCTCATTAAAAATATGAACTAGCAGTAAGGAATATTTTTTTCCATGGCAAACCCATGACAAATGCTTTGGGAAGAAAACTTAAGTTGGGGAAGTCTTGTAAAGTCCTATGCCATCACTAAGTTGCATTTACGCCTTTTTTATCATGTTTGAGATCTAAGTGCTACCTAGTCACCCCTCACTTTCTGCAAGGTAGTGACTTAGTCTTGAGACCCACCTGCAACATGTGCTAAATGGATGTAGGTGTAAGGCTGTTTATGCCGCATTTTGTGGCAACATTCTTCTAGCTTGTGATAAACATTGATTGAGTGCAGTATGGCTTCAACTGACAAAGCTGGATCTGAATAAAGCATTTTCACACAATTATACTTTATAGTCACATTGCAGCTAGATGACAAGTTATACCTCTGATAAGAATAGAATATTTCATGCACTTTATTGATAAGAACCATGTTAATCTCAGTAACTTAAAGTCCACCAATGCATTCACAGCATTAGATCTGAAAGTTCCTTCACTTCCAAAGAATCAATTGGATGGTTTCACAAGAAAACATATGAGCTGGTATAAGTGCTGGAAGCCAGAATTATAACAAGGAAGAAGTCACCCACTCACACGACATAGCCTCCCTTGTGTTCACCCTAGTATGAGAAAAACAAGGATTTCCTCTGAGGAGTGATGACTGTATGGAAACACATGGCTTACCATTTTACCCCACCTTTCAACTTCTCTGACCAGATTTCAGTGCTTACTGCAACATTAGGAGTCTGCTAGCAGTGTTAGAAGACAAGGAGAATGGATTTAGCATGCGTTCTTGTTACCCAAGATGCAGTCCATGCCCCTGAAGGTAAAGAAAGTTCTCCCAGCTCTTGCAACACCTTTAAAGAAAATCATGATTTAGTCTCTGGCACATACTAATTACTGAATAAATCCAATTCTTTGAGTTAAGTCTTTGACTCAAGTTTTCTTAGGTGCAATAAATACTATTCCATGTTTTCCAAAACTTCAGCTTTTCAAAAGTAAATAGTAAGTTGAAAAGGGGTTTTTTGTACCATAATTTTGATAGAAAGTATCACTTTGAAAATTAACATTGTCAAATGATTTATATTTTGTCATGCAAGTAAACTATATGAACCAATTTAATTTTACAAGCTCAAGGTGCATTAAGTAGGATGAGGAAAGCTGTACTGAAGGGGCCAAAAGAAAGAAAAATAATTTAAAATTAGTGGTATACATCTTTAGTTTAATGTTCTTTATATTGACCCTATTAACATGTCTGTATTTTGGCAAAAGTGAGTAAACTGAGCAGGACAAAAAATAGTATCTAGGGCAAAAACTCAAAAAAGATTTTTAACTTATTTGCCAAGTGTAAATAACATTTTGAACTTCTCTTTTTCACATCATATACTGCAAATTTCCTGGTTGTTCTGAAAAGGTAAAGGCACCCTTTTGCTTTTAATCTTCAATTATATATTGAAGTTGACTTGCATGCTGTCATTGTACTGCAGACTCAGCAAGCACGGGGAATCAGAAGTTTAGATACTGCGTACTGTGAAACAGTTTTACTTTCTTTAAACCTTCCTTAGGAGCAAAGTTCATGAGTAAGGTGTACATATCTCTTTTAGTAGCTACGGAATTACTGTATAAATGTGTTTGGCAGAAACTGATTTCAACAAATAGCTGCTGTGTATGTATTTGTTCTTCTACAATGGAAAACTCTTAATTCAACGGCAGTGTGTTTTCATCTGATGAACAACCAGAGTTGTTCTCTAATTACGCTTTTCCTTCCTAAGCAATGGGAAGAATAATTCCTCTCCGGTTATTATTCACAGTAGAAAGAGTAGAGATGATGTGCTTCAAGTAAATTTATTAGTTGCAATGTAAACTTCCTGCCGTCTTACAGGAGTCCAGGCAGTTTTGAACTTCTAGTGTATTTCAGCATTGAAACTTCTAAACAGTAAATGGAATTTGAGAACCACTGAATGCATTCTGCTTCTATTTCTGTGTTTAGTGGATAAACATACCATGACCCTTCTCTCCATCCCTTCCCCTCCCGGGGCAGGGAGGAAGGAGTTAACAGTGAGTATCTGCCACCCATTTTAAGAGCCAGCCCAGCTTTAAATGCTGACACCTATGCATGGACATGGACATATCCATTGAGTCAGCAATCATTTCTTCAGAAAATGGTCAACATTGGGGTTTTGTGGATTATATGCATATTTTAGGGTGATGTGAAAAATATTACCAGCTCACCAGAGTATGTCAAAGCAGCATGTGAGTTTACCTTCCTGTTGTCCCTGTCCGTCTGGGTCTGGAGAGCTGAGAGTTCATGCTCCCGTAGCATGAATTACATCATCATGTTGCAGCCTTGCCTTTCTTGATACATTTTTCTTTCCTGCCTCTAATACCTGAGAGGAGCCCAATGCGGCGGTTCAGAGTATCTTCTGTGGGATGGAGGGCTACCATCAGTCTCCTGGAGTACAGCAAAATGGATTCTGCAAGTGGTGAGATTCTGTCGTGTCTTCTAGGTGTGGTTTGTACTAGGGGTCACAGTCCGGTCTCCATGAAAACTGAGTGCAAACAATGCAATTCTCTTCAGTGTGTGCTGGTGAATGGACCTTCACAATCCACAGTTAAAGAAAGTAGAGAGGAAATGATTGTTATTTGAAGGACTCTTTCTATCTGTGTAACTGGGTATACATGCAGTGATCCTCACTCCAGGTACTCCAGGTATCAGCCAGTCCTTTAACCCACACCTGTCTCAAAAGTAGATGGTGACTTTTTTTCTTGATAACTAATCCTTTTGATGATGCAATCTCATGAACCTCTGTAAAGTTTAGTTAAGGAAACATTGAATGGGGATTTACTCCCTAATTGCTTGTAGCTTAAATGACTCCATCGGGTTTAATGGCACTGCTTTGAATGAACACTAGTATAAAAGAGAGAAGGGATAGAACCTGCAGGGTCAAACTGATTGGTAGATTAACTTGAGGGGCAATCAGATGGCTTGTTTTCTGAACAACCTGCAAGATATATTGAGGTGAACTTGATGTGAGCTGGCTGAAAACAAAACAGGGACTAGTTTACTAAATAAAGGGGTTTTTTCCTTTTTTTTTTTTTTTTTGTCTTTTAAGTATTGAAACAGTGCCTGTGATAACAGAGTCCCTATCAGAAAAAGGAGGGATAGAGTAAAGCTGAAGATAGCAAATTAATAGTACCCTCTTTAACAACAGTCAGTCAGTTCCTGCAATCAAAACCATGCTAGCATGTGGCCTGTTCAAATAAAAATTACTGGACCAGAGCCAAACAAGAACAAGTAATTGATAATGTGGTTTTTCTGAACCCCCCATCCATCAGATGCATCACTCCTCCATAATACTTTATTGCCCCTTCTGAAGAAAGATCTTTAAAATTCATTGTGTGCACTTAAAAACAAAGTGTCCTTGTCCTGATTTATAATGATTTTCTTTTAGTTTGGGTTTGTTTTGTTATTTAATTACATTCTCTTCTATCATGCGTTTTTGTACAGATAGTTGCTAGAAATTGCTGCTTTTAAACAAAGAATCTTTTGTGCTGTATCAGCTTGGATTTTCCTTGGATTTTGTTGTGCTAGTGCCTTTTCACTGACTTCAGCACTGGAGTATTGTAGTCAGAGCTTCACTAAGTAGGCTGTAATAAACAGATTCATTGGCCCTTTCTCTGTGCTGCACCTTATTAACCGATCTGTGGGAAATGCTCTTTACGTTGTTAAGGCGTATGTGCTAATATAAACAATAAATTAACCTTAACTGGAGGAAGCTTTGAGACTCCTAATACAGTAACCTAGCAGAAACCAGAGTTTATAAAAGCTTTCTACCTACCAAATTTCATGGATATTTTTGTCAAAATGTGCTGTACCTGTTTTCTACACTGACCTTTTACAATTACATTTACCAAACAGATATTATGAATAGCGCTCTGTAATTTCTTAATACGAGATAGCAAGGGAAAGATAAATACTAGATTCATTCAATTGAATTGATGTATTTCTTTTTCACCACAGTATAAAAAACAACGAGCACAACTGTAGGAAGATTATTACTCTGAATTAGAGAGCAGTGTTCACAGATCTATTGTACCAGTTTTATAGGGGTTGCTAATGATAACCCTCAAATTACAGACCACAATCTAGTTAAGGGGTCAAGTATTGTGGTGCTAATTAATAAATTCGTAAAGAAGTGCTTTGAATTCTAATGTTTAGACTCCTTTTTCATATTATAAAGTGCTAGAGCTTACAACTTGCGTACTGAGGAGAATATAGGTACTCGTGATGATACAGGAGTAACAGCACCTTGAGCAGGCAAGATGAGGATGGACATGCAGTTTTGGTAGCGAAGAAGAACTAGAGGCACACTTGAATGAACAGAGACCCTCCCCGTCTCCCTCAAACGAGATGGGCATGGTCTCTGGATCTGGGAGGGTGGAGTTTGTACTCAAGCAGTATCTCTAACCCATCCTTTCACTTTAGAGAATTCTTTAGCTATAAATTTATACTGAGTATGTTTCTAAATGAAAAAGAAGTGCATCATCTACTCCACTCCCTGGAAACTAAAGGCCCAAAAAGAATAAAAAAGAATTTTACAGCTGCTCCACCTGGGACTGATTAGCTTAAATGCAATAACCTCAGCCCAAAGTCTTGATTTGTCAAATGAGTGTCTAGATCTTTGAATCAGATATCAAATCAAAGTAGGGAGCAAATAAATAGGTATTAGAAGTGTGTTACCAGCTCAACCACTCACTGTCTGGCTTTGGATAATTTATTTTCAGTTTTGCTAAGAAAGTGTGATAAGACTTGCTGTAATTAATATTTGTACAGGCCTGTGGAATCTGTAAATTATTTATTGTATTTCAGGAAGAGACTCCAAAGTTAGTACATGTAAATCCAGGAACCCCTGCAAAGATGTACAATTCATGTGCCCCTTGGCTTTACAGAATTGCAGGGGTTTCCTTGACATCAACACTTGTCTAGTCTCACGCTAACTACAAATCTGGCAGTGTCTGAGAAGCAGCCCCAAGAAGCTCTGATCTAATAGTTGTAACTGAGTCAATAAAATGCTTTAAGCACTTGCTTAACTTCAAGCTCATGAGTTGTGCTATTAATTCAGTGCAGCTAGTCACTAGATTAAAATTAAGCTTCTACCTAAATGGCTTACTGGACTTCTTCTAGATTGTTAGCTTTATGATTTAGGTATCTTTCTTAAACTTGCTGAGATCAGTTCTTCTGATTTAAGAATTTATGGTCCAGCTGAAAGTGGTGGTGGACTTCCATTGCTATGAAAGTCAGTTTAGGGCAAGAGATGTCTAATATTCACAGGTACTTTTACTTATCTAAACATTGACTTATTTCTGTTTAGTTATCTAAACTTTCCAAATGCTACCGTGTATGACTCATACTCTTGTAGCTCATATTTAGTCATTTTATTTCGCTCAACACAAGGCTAAAACCTATAGTGCTATAAACCATCATGCCTCAGGCAACTACCATAAGGCTACTGCAGTTTACATGTTTGAAGATCTGGTTCCTACTCAATACTACTTTTAATGTCAGTATTACCATTTGTAGTACAGTACGTAAATAGTGAGTGTAGAAATATACACTGCATCTTCCTCTTATGGAGCCAACTCAATTAATTGCAAGGAGCCTATGGCAGATAGTAGGCACTACTGAACAGTGCATATTGCCTTGCAGTATCAGCCTTCTAATATGTATTTCAAAGCTAAAAAATAAGGCTTTTACTTTAAAGTAGGTATTTGGGGGCTTATCTCCTTAAAAACAAATCTCTGCATAGCCATAAGATTCCAAGGTGTAATTTAAAACAATGTAAGGTAATAAGTAGCAAAAAATGTGGGGTTTTTTTGGTAAAAATAATCCTTTGGTGTTTTACCCACTGCCATTCCAAGCAGTGGTCTGAAATTTGCAATCACAGGTCAATATTCAAAAGATGAGTGATTTATTTGCACTACAGATTGCTTTGTTTCCTGTTGAATAGGTGAAGGTGTAGACCACTGAATGTCTGTGATACAGGAATATTTGTACTGGAAAGATGCTGCTGCTTTTAATTACCACATTAAAATATCGATCACTCGGTATGCTGTAGGCAATTTCTACTTCTTTCTGATTAGCTTATGGGAATATATTATTTACATTTGGTATGACAATTTAGTTTTTAAGAAATGCGCAGTATGGCAACAGTGAATAAAAATTTGCTTCAGTCTTTTGGGATAAAGGGTTTTATTATTATCCTAAACAATAGAACATCAGTTAAAAACAGAATATATTTTTTTCCAATAGTAATCTCATTTGAATGTTTTGATTTATCAAAGCGTTTCATGTTTACTTAAAAACCACATTTTCTGCTCCCTGGAGAAGTCCATAATGCACTCAGTGAAGACTGAGCATCAGAAAAAATATACTCAAATGACAGAGTAAAATTCAGGAAAAACTGTTCTGGTTTTGCTTTGGTAAATATGCATGTTGTTGAACATTATTGATACACATTTTATGCGTATATTACACATTTCCTTTTATGGTCATCTGAATAATGTACCTTCTTTTATTCAAAGTATAACATGTATGCTTTGTCATTCAAAGATACTACTGCTGTGTATTGTAATATTAAAATCTTAGGTATTTCAACTGAAAAGAAATACAACTTTGAAGAACCATAATTCTTTTCACCAGTGAAACTACCTGAGAAGTTACATGAGACTAAACTGGAGTTACAGCATTTTCTTAACACTTAATTTGATAAAAACCAGATAGTTTATGTATGACTTAAGCTTTGCCTGACTGGAAAATGGCATTGATCATTAATGAACAGCAAATCTACGCAACAGCTTAGGACGGGAATTGAAGAATTCTCTACCTGTATGAAATTACAGAGGGAATTTAGAGAGCCAAAATGCAATTATTAGAACTGGAACGTGGCCAAGATCCTTGGGCTAAATTCCCTGTTCTTATTAGAAGCTATATGTTAGATCCCATTTCTTATCTGTCTTTGCTGTATATTTGCTGTATTTTTTTAGAAAAATCTGAGTGGGTTTTTTTCCCTCTTTTTGTTTTAAGAGAATGCCAGTTTCAGTGGCTGAACATTAATGTTTAAAAACATGTAGGTATGCTTGGTCTTCAGCAGTTAAGCACCCTGTATTTAAACAGTGGTGCCAGTTTAAAAACAGTATCACTGAGAAGTTTCCAGGGCTGTAGTAGACAGGGTGAAATGAGTAGATATGGTCAAAACTTAGATAGTTTTATATTGCCTGTAAAAACATAACATGAAGTCCTTAGCCTGTCAGGTCCTCGGTAAAATTCTCACTGACCTCAGTGAACGGAGGATTTCAGCATGACACTGTCGGTGCTTACAATTTTAGCACCAGTCTTGCAGTACTTCATATTTTTATTATGTTCTCAGCTCTGATCCTTGTTTGTCATGAAACTCTCAACTTCATTGTTAAAAAGTCTGTGCTAGGGCCAAATCTACAAAATAGTGTTGGCCTCAAAGTCAACTAGAAGGTTTGGTGCCCTGTGAAGATGTGTTTGTGGATCTTGATTTTAGATAATGACAGCTTGTATCTTGCTCCCCCATTAGCTGGGCACATGCACAACTAAAGCAAGAGGTGCCTCAGGTCCCTGGGTCACTCTGGCTGTGGTGTACACGCTGTCTGTCTGCCTGTAGTTTTGCCCCAGATGCACCAAGCAATACCTCTGTAATGGCAGATCTAGACAAGCTGACACCTAAACCTGAGAGTTTCTAAAGTAACTGGAGCTGTAAATTACCAAGGGATGCAATATTTAGGACATGTTGGGCATTTCCCACTAGTTTTTTTAGACAGCTTTGTCATACTGGCTATTGTGAACATCATCGTGGCCAAAACACGTCTCTACTTTAGCACAGAAATAACCACCTTGCCAAGCCAGAACTAGAAATACAAGGGAGCATAGTACAAATTCAGCTCTGGTAGTGCTTTGGAAGAGTGATGAACTGTGCTGAGTACAGTTACAAGTAGGGGCTGGTGCGAACTCAGGATCTGAGACTCATGCTCCCTTCCTCTAACCCTGTCCATGTGCTGGAGACTAGGGGACAGATCCAGAGCTGTGGATCTGCTGAAGTGTCTACAATTTTTTTGTGGATTAACCGTTGATCCTCTAGTTGCAGAGAAGTTTGCACGCAACCTCTTAAGGAAGAAGCTCACAGGTCATCTGAAAAGAACCTAAATCGTGCATTTAAACAAAGGCAAAAAAAAAAGCCTCATTATTTTTAACTCAAGTAGATAACTTTTGGGCTCAAATCATGATTTTTCAGTGGTTAGCATGCAAAATATAGAAGATAGTTATCTCCACGAGGCTGTTCCTTCTCCTTCAGTGGAAGGTAGAGATATTCCAGTGCAAACCAATAAGCATCCCTAAGAAGTTTTCCATCTTAGTACAAACTGTCTTATGAGATTTGACGAGATCAGGAAAAAAGCTGGTACAATATGTCTGGATGCTGCATGTTCATTGCATCAAACTCTACTTTTGGCACTTGTGGACACTAGGAGATTTACGTCATACTCCAAGTCCTTTAAAAAATGAAAGTCCCCTTCACTTGAGGTATTGTGTAGCCCAGCCCTATAGCAGAAGAGTACAAGCTTATGTAATAATGCATACCTCTAGCCACTAATGAAAGCCCAGAATATGTACAGGAATTACATTACAGGCTCAGTTCACTAGGCCAAAATTAGTTGCTTCCATTTAATCCAGTTATCTGTATATATATTTTTCCTGCAGTAATCATTAGAGCACTAAGTCTGAGTGTTTACGTGATAACTGAGAGTATTTCCCTGGAGTGCATTCAGGTTCCCACCATTGATAGGCATATCTGAAAGATCCTAAAGTTTTTAGCTTTCCTGTAGTAAATAGTTCACTTTTCATTGATACACATCTTAGCCATGAGAACACTCAAGGTTTCTTGTTTAAAGAACAGACAAAAATGAAGGACTGAAAACTAAATAAAAACAGAAGCACAGATTTCTTTATACCTTATTTGAGTGAATGTGTATGGTTCTTTGATCATAACAAAAGAAAACTGATGATGACATGTGCGGAAAAATAAAACAACATAACATATGGCTGAAAGCATATTAGCATAGTACTTCTGTTTTTTTCACCAATTTCTACTGATTTTTCCTGAAGCACATTTGCTAATATTTTACAAAATACATTGAACTGTTCATATTTTTGCTATTTGCCGTTATGACAGCTTTGGAAAGAACTAATTCTTTTAAGCAGTCTTCTGTTGTCGAAAAATTTTTAAACTTTGACACTGAACTGCTTGCTGGGTTAATTGCAGAAAGTACTAATTTAAAACCAACATTTGTAAAAGACAATGTATGAGTTTTAAACAAGGTATATGCCATATACTGTATTCCCAGGAGTGGCTGACTACAAAAGTACAAGATAAATTCAGACACAGTGATGTTGCTTTCTACGCAAAGGTTTATGTGATAAACACCACAGGATGAGCTGGGGTGTTTCACACTCTGATGCTGGAGATACTAATTCCTGTGGAAGTGAGAAGAAGTAAACTGTTCCCAGTCACTGTGGTTAAGGACATCTTTACCCGTTCAAGTTGAAAGACATAGCAGGAATCTCTAAACTCTGTGTATGATAGTCTGGCCTGTGACTCTTTTAAAGGCTATAGGTTTTTTCATTTTTATATTGTTCTCCTGAGTCCAAAGACCTTAATAAATAATAATGTGCAAGGTGAGGATCACAAACTTACTATATTAACAGGCACTTTTTAGAATGCGTCACCACACTAGCAGAATTGCAAAGATACGTATCTTTCAACAACAGGAGCAAGTTTAGATTATGAGTTCTTTTGGCTTTACTGTTAACTTTAAATAAGTGTATGTCTTTCACATAATCAAGGAGAAGTTCTGATCTAAACAAATTGTACATGATTATCTGCATTTAAATTCTTACTAGCAGTAATATTTATTATTATGAATTATTTTCCAGTAGAAGTACTGTTACGGATTTCAGTCTTGAATTTTGGAATCAGTTTAAGTTTTTAACACGTAAATCCAAGTTTATTTCCTCAAGAAATTTTAAAACATGGACGAGTGGTGATGTTGCTGCATGCATAGCAGGGAATCAGCAGTAGCCAAATGGAATGACCTGCTTGTGGCAACATGGGGAGCTAATGGCATAGCCTGGAAAAGAAATGGAGCATCGCAAAGATCCATATCCCACCCTGTGGACCCTTTCGTTGTATATTTTCCATCTATGCAAACTATTTTTTTTTTTTCTGATTGTTGGGTTAGGTAGTAATTGGGAGTTATTAAAGAAGCAAGAAGATTAAAAACAGTGAGAATTTAAGTTTTGCAATGGTTGTGCTGAAAGGCTGTATGTGGAGGAAACACATCTATTTCATACCCTGCATTTTAAAAAGCCACTATACAATGACAGCTTGTACCTTTGTGCAATGCAAGAAAACTAATAATTGAAAACCTCTGAAGGGCTCATGTCATGTTTTTAATGTATTCCTGTTCAGTGTTCTGAGTAGAAGTTTTGTTGTTGCTATGGGTAGGGGATAGATTGAACTGATTACATACTGTGTTATAAATAAGTGTATTTTGTTCCCTGAGAAATGATTCTTCCTTCAGTAATAGGAAAAATAAACAAAGGGAAAAGGGTACATTTAAGGTTGCTGTCAAGTCTTAGCTATTCCTAGACTTCCAGATTTCTGTTCTCAGCTACAAGATTCTAACTGTAAAATATTTTCTGTTTAGTTTTAAATCTGGTTTCTAAATGGTGTAAGAAGAGACTTTTCCAAGTTAACCTGCAGCTATACAATTGCTGGATAAATTCTTTGTCTGCCTGAACTGCAAGGAAAGGTAGGAAAAATGTGGCTTGAATTTACGTTTGCACTCCTGTGATTTTGGGACTGGTAGGAGACAGATTGGGTTTGGCATAAATTAGAGCCATCTAAAACTGTTCTGTCATTGCTGACTGAGACTCTGTGGGATCACTCATAACTGAAGGTCAGGTATAGTGGGCCATGCTCTGGAAAGATGCTTTAACAAATGGGGAATCCTCAGCAAGCCAGCTAGATTAGTTTTCCAGATGGTTTGTAGCACTTGAACAGAGGCAAAAAGTGTCACACTCCAGGTGTGACAGCAGCATTCGCAGAAACGCACGGTTCTGCTTTGAATAAACTTGCTTGCGGAGCAAACAGTGTTGGAGTGGCTCTCTGGAGTTCAGTGTGAGGTACAAACCATGGGCAAATGAATCTGGTTAATGCCTTTAACCAGTTGAAGTTCACTTTCCTGCAGCTACACTGCCATTGAGATCAGAGTTAATTTAAATCTAGCTTAACTGTGTTGACACAAGTTGCAGTCGCCTCTTGTGCTGCGGTGTAGACTCAGCACTGGTCATGCAATATTCACTGTCTTTCTGTGTTTTTTTATTTTTTAACTTTTTTTTTTTAGCTAGACCACTCTTGTCTCTTCGGTTGAAAGGAGCAATTGATCTTGTTATCTGTTCTGCCACTAAGAGATACATCACAACTTGCATAGTGGCTGGTAATGCCCATATCAATTTGTGTGACAACTTTACAGTTAAATCTTAGCTTCAGTCATCACTAATTATCAGGGGAATGTCTTGGTGTTTTTTCTCTTATTTAAAATTTTTAGCCTTACTTTCTATGTAAACAGCACCTTCATGTTGCCAGTAACGATAATGAGTAAGAGAAAGTTGAATTTTTACAGCCCTGTTATCTCAGTGGGCTTTTAAAGGTGCATAGCACTTCAGGGAAAAAAAAAACAAAAAACAAACAAACAAAAAAAACCAAACCAACAAAACCAAAACATGGTGGGATATTACTGATCTTTAATTTCTCCACTGAAATGCAGCCACATACAGCACAAGACAAAACTTGATAATTATTAGGCCACATGAAGCTGCACTGTATGGCCATCCAGGAGAGAAAAGGAAGCAGAGAACAGCATTAGGCAAACCACATGGGGAAGTTTAGGTAGACCTCGATACCCAAGCTGCAATTTAGCTGTGACACTGACGTTCACAAATATCTTCTTGGAAAGTACCGTAATGTCTTTAGTGACCACAAATACATAAATATTTTTTCTCAGCTAAAAGGCAGTGCACCCAAAGCAACTGTTATGAAGTTGAACAAAGGAACTGTTTACATGACCAGCTATAGCATTTCCTGCAGCATTTCAGTTTCTATTGATGGCTCCTTAAAGGGTTACGTTTATCAAGATGAAAAATAGTAGCTGCATTTTTTCATTGTAAAGAGGTAAACTTCTGTATCTGAGCTCATGTTAACGTGTTGCTGGAAAAAGAGAAAGAGATACCACTTGTTCACTGATACGCATTTGTTACATACGCTCTCACATATACTATGGCGATGCACAACAGATCCAGTTTGGGCATAAAAGATAAAGGGTATTCACAGACAGCATGAAACTGAATGCTCTTTTTTCAATCATCTAGGCATTTTCTTCATAGTATTTTCCTCAGTGGATCTTATGTGGCATTAATATGATGCATTCTCTGCCTGTGTCTTTTCCTCTCTCTTGAATGCTGTGTATTTCTTATATGCACTGCCAAAATTGCCTAGTTCTAATGCAGGATCATACGTTGCTTCCTCACTTGCCCGTTTGTCCACTTTGGGCTGATGTTAGTAAACATCCCTTAAAGACAATCGCTTTTAATCTTTTCAGAGATGCCTGTGTTGTGAGGGTGAAAATTAGTTATTAGCTTAGCTTTTCATCCATGCATAATAGGATGTTAAAATCAGAGATGTTTGCCTGGGGCCATGAGAAGCATCCCACTCTGAGCTTACAAGCTCTGAATTTATAAAATGCAACATATTTAAAATAAATAAGCAGAAGGCAAATGCCAGTTTAAAATGAGAAAAAGTCTGTTTTGCGTATATTAGTCTTTGTGTAAAAAGTTTAAGGCATCTTCTTGTCTGCAGTAAAAGAAGAAAAATATGCTGAGTCTTTGCTGATTCTTATCCTTCCCCCCACCTTTGTTATAATAGCTGATCAACACAAAAAACTATGCCATGCTTTTCTTACAGTGAGGACATTCCCCTTGAATGAGGTTGTCATCAGCTTGGTCCCTGCAGCAGTAAGCATCCTGAGTCCTCAAGCTGTACCATATCAAATTAAGCCCTGGGAACAAACACCGCCAAGACAAAGTCAGCTTGAAAAAAAAAAAACAACAAAAAACCAAACAAAAAACCACAAAATGAAACCCATCCCTTACAAAATAGTGGCAAAGCCTCTCTTCACACCTGTATTGCAAGGTAAAGCTGACGTCATTTACAGAACATATAATGTAAAGGGCCCTCTCTTCCTTCTGCACTGGAGCATCTGTGGCAGGACAGGGACCCATGATGTCTCTCTGCAAATAACCACAGAGCAATGACAACTTGCCATTGTCCTTCACTCTTATTCCGCTTCAGTTAAATTAGCCAGAGCAAAGAATGTAGAGTAGGTGATTGTTACCTTGGGTATATCTATGTTAGAATCACGGTAATTGGCAATGAAAGCAATCAGTAAGTTCTGACAATTTCAGAGAGACCTCTGGATGTCTCCAGTCATCCCCAGCACATGCATAATAAAAATGGCTACTGAAGAAACACAGGTAGGCATCCTGGCTCTAAATGTGTCTATAATATAAAATGCAGAGTTGTACACCAGTCTGCTGGATGACAGGCTTGAGTATTTGGATTGCCTACCAAGTGTTGATGAAAAGCCACACAGATTCTTAATTCAGAAACTCCAATTTTTCCTCTGTTCCTGTGTTCATTTTCTTTATCAGCAGGGGATGACTTACACTTTCAAAACTGATTAACATTTTAAAACTGTGGGAACACTTTATGTGGCATTTCAAATAATTTTAACCCTTTAGCTCTTTGCTGGAGCTCCTGGTTTTTTTCCTCTTTTTCCTTGTTTTTCCTTTTGGAATACAGGTTGTGCCAGCATGTCAACACTTCCAGAAAGTAATTATTTTTGCGCTACCCGGAAGACACCGGAGACATCACTTACATTAACTAAATTTTGGCAGTACAAACAGGTGGAGGTTTACTAGCTTTTACCTCGTTGTCTAACCTGCCCACATGGGTGAAAGAAACAGCCTTGCCCTAAGGCTTTGAGAAACCCAATAGTTTCCTGAATCCTTTCCACATCCTATTTGTCCTCAAAATAATGTCTCTGATGTGGCTGTTTAAAATCAACAGGACTTATCCTTTTCAGCACGTTTTCCCCTCAATCTCTTTTTTTCTATTATGCCCTCTCTCACATGCTTGAACACATTGATGTATAGGCAAAGCAGGGACTCGCCGGTACCCTAAGATCCATCTTCCAACTGTGCTTAGCTTTGCTCTCAGGCGGTCAAAGCCCATTCTAAAGCATGGCTGAGGAATACTATTCACGTAAAAATAAATAAAGTACTTGAAGGCATTTTTCCATATCCATAAACAAACCTGTAACTGCAATGTACATAGGATTGTTTGCAGCTGAGGAAAGCTATTAAGCAATGCCTACAGACTTGTCTTTAATCCACTCATGAGTGCTGTCACCTGTGAATTAACAAGGTCAATGTCTGTTAAACTTCACTAACTGGGTTGATAACATGGCTGAAGATATGTAGAAAGGATACAGTTCCAGTGTTACTTGAGTAATGATCATCCCCATTGATCTTGGTGGGACTTGCATTTGAGGAACCACTTTGTCTCATGACTCTAAACATGAATGAGGACACTACTCACCAGCTGGTCTTCTACAGTGCTCAGCAGCAATACTTAACACTGTAAAAATTAGTTTAATTTGCTTCTTACTGTTTTTCAGCAAACAGTCCAGTAACAAGAGAGTTTTCCTACTCTGTTATAGTTAAGAATGCAGGAACAAAACTGCATTTCTGTTTTTTCTACAAGACATTGTGATAAAAAGTGGGGCACAGGTCTCCTCTTTTCTTGCTTATCAGTTTTAGGAATTCAGAAAAGTTGTGCATGTCCAGTAGTCAAAGACAGGAAAGAAGAAAAGACAAGAAAGGCACATTACATCTGCATCTGAAGATGAAGTACCCATTTCTCAACCTACATGTCTTCTAACGTTTCCCTCTTTCACTTTCCAGCTCTGCTTTAGCTGAGCTTCACCCCCCAATGCCCAGGTTCTCCCTCAGGATTTCTTGTTTTGGAGATTGCTGTTAGCCCTGTCCCTGCATTCAGTGGTGGGGATGTTGGGTTTAGTATGTGTTTTTGTAACTCATTTCGTAATGACCTGCTGCCATTCTTCAGCATATGTTAACCAACAGATATGGTAAACAGAAATTTTTTTACAGTCATGACAATAGAACAAAGAAAAATGGAAAATGCAAAACACTGGGGAGAACCAGTCAGGGATGTATTCAGCATTCTCAAAATTCACAGATAATTTCTGAAAATGTAATAATTTTGACAATTAGTTTTCAAAAGAAGACTCCTTTGGTTTTACGCTTTTCCCTGTAAGAATGCACACATATATACATGTACAGCACATGACATTTCAATCAGTTTATCTTCGTTTCATTAAACAGGGTCTTTTTTTTGAGGAAGTAGAAAATTGTGCTAGTAGCATTGGAAAACCTAGTGCTTTAAAAAATCTTCCAGAATATGAAAACCTTGAGAATTTTTCAAACAATGAACTATTATTTTATCACATAACTAGTATTCTGAAATATTAGTAGCTTTGCAAGAATTAGTAGCTTTTTGGACATTTGATTAACAGGTGTGAGCAGCACTTTTTCAGGTTTGGAGGCAGGTAATTTACAGCTTATTGCAGGGGAAATGGAACAAGAGGAAAGAAAAATAGGAATGCTTCATCTGCATTTCTTCCTCCTTTCTTTGAAAAGTTTCATGTTAATATTCAGGAACAATTTCCCTTTTCTAATGCTCTTCCACTAGTCTTATTTTAGTTAATTATCTTCCTTGTCCATTGTAAATAAAAAGTAAGAAATCTGACAGTTCCCTTTGATCATGGTTCTGTTCTTTCCCCCAATGAAACTCACACACAGAGTTTTTTTTTCTTTTCCTTCCCTTCAGAGGTGAAAAGCATTCCTCATTAGGAAAAGCAGATGCATCGTATCATAGAGGGTTGAGGGTTATAGATTCTTTCAAGCAGTTTCCTTTCTCTCCAGGTACGAATTGTTTAATTCCCAAGAATTGTCAGTCTTCTGACTGTTCACTTATATAGAATACAGTGCCATGGGAAGCTCAAGGCAAAGGATGTGTAAGAATAAAAAAATGTATTAAAGCATAAAAGCTAATGAGGACATAGTGCAAATACTCCTCATAACCATTCCCCTGCTGACTTCTGCAGTGGAGTTAGACTAAGGTAGTTACACATGGAAAACAGGCACTCTACAGGTGGGTGCTGGTATTCTCCCTTCATCCATGCATAAAATAGTCAAGAAGAGAAATACAAACGTCCACAAAAATTCTTCCTGCACTTTTTGGATAATTTTAATTTGTCTGAAAGATATGAACCCTTATTCCTTTTCATGCTCATTCATATTTTTAAAGTTTGTTCTAAAGTACTTTTTCTCTTCAAATTAAATACATTTCCTGGGGACATACATATCAATTATTTTGTAACTCTACAAAAGGCAACAGAACAAATATTGCAGGTGTTTAATAAACACAAGGCTGAAATGATATACTAAAATTACTTGTCATACAAGATCTTGAAACTAGGGGAGAGTTATACTCTATTCAGAAAGCATTCTCTTGAAGTTTGCATATATCCCCTTTTATTTCCTTGTGAAGTTTTAAAGTTCCCCACACAGATATACTTGCTTGGAGCCTTATGAAACTGAAATGTCAAGTGAGAGTTGCTTTATATCATGTTCTGTCAATCAAAGTAAGCGAGGCTTTATGCATCTGTTGCTAGTATATTGGCACTTTTTGAAGAGTGTTTCGAAGGGAGCGAGAATAAATAAAGATCCTTCAGGCACTTTCTCATTTATGGATGAGGAATCAAAGCAGTCTGAAACTTCATTTTCAGCCTGATACCCTGAAGATTGTTGGCTGATAATTCTGGATGGAACAGCTTATCTGGGAGGATTAGGGAGAACATGGGCTTCCTATTACTGCTGGCTTCAGCCTATTCAGCTGGGCAGACTCTGTCACACATTATCTGTGCCTTTACATATGTCACTAATCTTATCTATATCTTTTCAGCTCCTTCTGTCGGAGCTGTGGTTTCCTGTACCTAAACCTCCCATTTCTTCATTACACCAGCTGTATAGGCATTAACCTTCTTTAACAGCCTTTCTGCACCGTGTCGTTCAGTAATGGCTAGTAATGCAAAGGTATGAGAAGGTAATGGTAGTGCTTTATCTCAGATCTTACAGGCCTCACATCAATATATTAAATGCATACATCCCTTCCCACCAGTATCCTTCATACTCCCCCACCCCCACCCCGTTTGTGACCAAATCCACTTAAAAAATAAAATCACCTCAACAATAGTGTATCTCTGCAATCATTAAAAATAACAGAAGCAGGCGATTTGGGGGGCAGGCATATATGCTGGACAGGTCAAAGCAGTTTGTAACCAGCAGAACAAAAATGACAGCACCAGAACTAATCTGGATCTTCTGCCATTCTCTCCTGGATTGCTAACTGGTGTCACAAATTTAGTGGTGTTGGTCGTTATGACAAAGTATCTCGGAAGAAAGAAAGATTAAACCCTCTGAGAGTCCCTGCCCTTTTAAATTTTAGAGGGAAGCCCCTTCCCCACACCTACTCTCAAATACTTCCCTGCCTGCCAAGCTAAGCTCCATCCTTTCTCTCCTGTTCTGCCTTTGCCTTTCTGTCTTCCTACCACATCGCCACTCTGGTGTCCCCTTTCCTTCCTAATTAATTTTCTGCTTTTTCTTCACCTCCTTCAGCCATTTTCAACTTACTTCATTCCCTGTTACTGTAATAAAAATGACAATAAATGAATTTTTAAAAGTGAAGGAAATGGAACCTTTGAGATACCACGTTGCCCATTTATTTTCTCTCTTAACTGTTTTTGACTGTAAGGTCTTTTGGGGAGGGGCTGCTCTCCTTATGTGTTTTCATTATGCCTAGTACAATACACATAAGAAAAAAAAAAAGAAAAATGATCACTCAGTCCTTATCTTGATGGCTTTTTTGGCTACCACCAGAGTGCAAACTAGAAAAACACTTCACTGATTTCTCCCTAATAACTCACTCAATAGTACTATCTGACATTTTATTTGCAGCTAGTATTTCAGCCAGTTCTATATATGATTAATTTTAAATACATTTAAATACAATTTAAATAATTTTAGAGCAGGGAAATTTTCCTTCCTGTTTTTATTGCCTTAGCATTTTGTTTTACTTTAAATTGCCAAGTTATTAGGGATCTATATCTTGTCTGTTCTCTCAAGGTTGAAACAATAAGCTTTATCTGAACCTGACAAATATAATTTCTCTTCTTCATAAATGAATGCCTTGAATGTCATGGTTTCCCCACCTTGCAACCGCAAGCCCAGTCAGGGCCATGTCATTTAACACAGACCTATTTTTTATTCTGTGACAAGCAGAAGCAACAAGAAGTGTAACCTATATCCCAAAGCTATACAAATGCTGCTGAAATATATAGGTAAGACAGCCACAGAGTTGTGTTTGCCTCAGCAGTGCTGGCAACTGCTGGAGATAATGTGCTGCAGCAATAGAAGATTTCCTTGACTACTTGCAGTCTTTCAGAGATTTAGAAAAGCTTCTCACTGCAGACCATGCAAGAACTGCTGTTTTTAGGTGTACAGAGGACATTCATGGTTGCTCAAGAACATAAGGAAGAACTTTATCTCAGATGCTCCCAGGGAAATTGTTTTCTCTCTTCTAATCTGGTTGATTTGTTCTTCCCTAGGCTCTTGAACATGGACTTTTTCAACAAGCACTGGGGTAAACTGAGCATCTGGTATAGAGTTCAATTTGTCCATGCAGTTTGGCCAGCTATGCATGTCACCAACTGAAAAGTATAGACCTAAAGAGGGCAAGGTGAATTATCAACACTAGAGCAGAATCCAATGTTTCACCAGGTGTACCTGAACCCCTTTATGATACATACAGTGTGAAGAGATATATGAAGATTCTCTTAAATACTTAATTTATAGTCAGCCCTTGTCTGAGTATGTGTCATTTATGAAAGGATGACACGTGGCATGTGGACTCATCATTAGCCCAAAGTAACAGAGGTTATGACTTCTAATTCTGTTCTCAGCCCTGCTACAGAGTTACTACATGACCTTGCACAAATCACTTAACCTTTATGTGACTAATTTTAACCATCTATAAAATCAGGATAATAAAATTTTTAGCTACACGCAGCAGGATGATGAGAATTAATTAATGCTGTAAAACTCCCTGAGAAAGAAGGCCTAATTCCACTAGTATTCACTCTCTGTCTCTCTGTCTTGAGCAGTTACTTCTAGCTGAGCAAAATTAGTGTAAAAACCTACCATCTGTATTTGTTAGCATTGTTCAGATTCACTGCGCTTAGATACGGAGCTCACACAAAACACTCCAGAGAATCAACCCAAGAGAAATCTCCAGTGATTCACTATTAATATTAGTTGTATATCCACATACACAGAGTACAATCAACAATGCGTGAGCGTTCAGAGTTTCATAGTGAGGGCTCTGAGTAAGCGTATGTGAAAACAGACATCTGATTAAAAGTGCCTGTCTGTGTTACTGAAGCTGTAACCACCAATTGGGTGGCCATATACCCACGTGCATGTGGGATAAAAAGCGTGCATTGCTTATGTGGTTTTTCAACTTCCATTTTTTTAAACTTGACCCTAAAACTTCACTTCTTCTGGACTGTGGAGTAATTTTTTTTGAATAAAAGAAATATAATTTTCGTTAGAAGACTCAAGTCGGAAATATAGTATCATGTCACCTACTAACATATCGGAATTTTATGGGATATGACTATTATAAAATACACAGCATGAAGAGCTAGCTAATATCTATGTCTAGTAGTTGGAATGAGGGAGGAATGGTAGAGTGAAGATAACCATGCTCTCTTAACTCTGCTACTGGCATGCTGTTTTTCAGTGGGCAGTCTGAATCAGTCCTAATCCAATTTCCATTCCTGTGTATTCAGACATAAAGAAATCCTTATGTGGTACAGAACAACTAGTCTTCAGTATCCTAAACTGTTTTTTTGCTAAAGTATGCATGGATTTACGCTCAAAAAAATCACTTTATTTCTTTCTACCACTAAGGCAGAATTTTCAAGTTACTGTGATTTTTGCAAACTCCATCAAATTAACAATATACTCACACTCAAACCAGAAGATCAGTCTGAAGTTATAAACTGCAGAAAAAGCAGAAAGCACCAGTCTTGTCTGTATCAGTAATACATTTGCCTTATCCTAGACTAGCAGCAAACCGACAGATTAATGGTTCAAGATCATGTCTGGTATAACTTGAAATAGTCCATGGCAGGCCCTAACTCAAGTGCCCTTTCAAATTAACCTCAGAAGAATCTTCATCTTAAGAAAAAACTAATTCTTTATGCAATGGAAGTGATTAACCTTGAACCTTCAAAGTCAAGATGATTGGAAGCGGGGGATGTGAGGGAAGGGATTCTGCAATCTCCAAGATGTTTTAAAACTGGTACATCAGGGAGAAAACAAACACAATAAATACTCTTCTTTCCTTAGTTTGTGCTGCAAAGCATTCTAGTGTATTTTGCCATAAAAACCTTTTCTCTTTTAAATGATCAAAGCAGCATGTGATCCAATCAGGTAAACAACTGCAACAAGCCAGAACAACACAAATACACTTAAATGTCCTGTTTACGGAAGAGATGTTCATTGAAAATAATGATGCACAGGTCCCAAGCAAGTTGAAGAAAAATAAGTAAATAGTAAAACTAGCCTGATGATGTTTACAATAAGGTGTGTGGGGTGAAGGTGGTGGGACATGGTGACATTTTTCTCTTTTGTGTTTTATTAGGACTAAGAAATATAGGATGAGGGGAGGCTTTTTGTTCTAGATTTTCTACTTATATTGCTGAGTTGCTGTTATGAAAGTCTGAAGGCTAGATTAGTTGCAACTGTAGAAATCTTTATTGTGAGCCACGAAAACTTTACTTACATACTACTAAAATCCTTTTGCAGCTTACTTACTTATGTTAATATCAGCAGAGCAGCAGAATGTAACAGAAAGGGCTAAACATTGACAGAATAGCTTACCTCTAAGCACAGTTTCCCCTGGGCCAGACAAAACAAATATGCTGTTTCTGGAAAAATAAAATAATAATAATAAACTAGTCGTAATAATAATGCAGCACAGACTATTTCTGTAAGAAACAAGCATAGCTAACCCATAAAGAATTAAATGTAAGGTAATTTTAGGATGGTTTGGTTTTGTATGTTAGTTTTGATAAAATAACCAAAGCATGTAATTGCATTGAATAATTTCTTCTCTGGCATCTCCATCTGTTCTCTCTCTGGTGTCCTTTATTCCCCATATCCCTTGACCCATTTCAAGAGAGTATTTAAGGAGGTGCTGATTATTAAAGCAGATATATTTTCCCATTGACTCACATAAAACATACACAAAAGATTTTCTGATGCAGGGCATGTCATCTGTGAGGCCACCCCAAGGAGGCACCCACCTGCCGGCCTTGCATTAAATCCTCCTCTTCCCACTCTATCATGCTACAGCCTGAGCCAGTCTTCTCAGTCATTCACACGGATTCACTCAAGCTCAATGAAGCGACTGATTTTAGGTCTTTGTCAGGTAATACCCTCAAACTGTACTGCTTCCAAGCAAAGTCCTGCAGCTCTAGAAATTCCTCTTTTCTCAGAATTGCAGAGAAAGCAGTCCATCTCTTCTTACCTTCCCTTGCTCAGGCTGGTTTGCAGTCCCACCCACTGCATTAACCAAACTTCTACAATGTGGCCTTTAAAATGGCAGGGAGCTGAAAAACTCTGTTCGTGCAGGTAGTGATGAAGAGACTTACCACACCATGGAGCCTATAGCATGGACATGGCTTGTCTCTCCTTGGGTTAGGTTCATTTTTAAAAGTTCGTTTTTCAAACCTCTAATCATTTTAAGGGCATTTTCCTGTTCACTTTGGTCCTGATGTAGTTTTACCAGCAAGTCTTTCGTAGTACACTGAAATGCAACTGATGGGAGGATATGTTTTTTTGTAATACCCTTGAGGTGTATTCCAAGGTGCTTGCCACTTTATGTGGTGAGCCAGAGAATTCAGGTGGTGCCAAGTGTGCCATTCAGCTTTTTATTTTTATCTTAAAACAACATTTTCTTAAATTACTACCATCAGCCTTAGTGAAAATGAGTCTATATCTGAAATGATCATTCATATATGTACATGTGCCTTGAATCCAAAATTAGTAAGGCACGTTTCTGTATCATTAAATGCCTATTTTCAAATGCCTCATTTTGATAACTGGGGCTTGTTTTTCTCATCATGAGTCAAATATCAGAATCATTGAAGGTGGAACAGGGTGTAAAGGTGACTCAGCGTACCTGAGGTCCCCACATGCGTTTGGTAAGCACTTGGTTTTCATAGATGACAGTAGTGAAACAAGTACATCTGAATGCGTGGGTCAGTAAAAGACCACTCTGTGCTCAAGTGCCTGGAAACACTGCGGCTGGCACTGGTGCTTAACTAGGATGGCTAAGAGAGATGCTTTTTCACCAGTTAAGAGGTCCTGGATGTATTTAGAAATGTGACCTACATCTATCTTAGTAAATGCAAACATTGCTAGAGTGATCCCAGACATCAGGGTGGTGTTGTCATTGTCGGTAAAATGTTAGAACATCTTTGACAGACACAAATGAAGGCAATAACAAAACACCTAACATGATATATCAATCCTTATAAGCCCTCTTCTAGTATCCCCATCTGGTAGGTTACTTATTGTTGCTTTAGGATTTGTATACACACCATCAATGTCTTTCCGAAAATTCAGATAGAAGTTTTTTTGTCCAGCCTCTTCTTAATGTGTAGATCTCGGCAGTCACATTTCTGAAGAATTGAGAGGAGAGTTCTGAAAAATTCTGTGTATTCACACTGGACTGCTTTAAAAAATATACTTCCACATTCTGTATCACGTTTGATTTACAATTCACTAGTATCAGAGGACAAACAGTACAATTCTTTGTGTGTTTTACAAAATAAAGCATGATATTATTCCGTTAAATCCATGCTGTATGCGCTATCAGTGTTTCACCATGTGCAGAATTTCTTATTAAAGACATAATCTTTAAAATGATCTGCTGGACTTCTTCTCTAAAGAAACCCATCTAAGAATGCTATCTAACCCCAAAAAAATCCTTTTCTAGCCTATCATAAACTACAGTCACAGAGCTCAGGAAATTATGTATCCAGACTTTTTGTGGTGAAATTTCTGTTGTGGAAAACAAACTAACTGAGGCTGGTTTAGATCTGAAGTGTCAACAATTGTATATTCCAATTTCACTTGGATTTTTTTATATCTCAATCACCAAAACCAGGTATTCTACTTACTACAATCCACCCAATCCCTACAGTGCAGTAGGGATTATCTGTGTAGTTGAGTCTTTGCACTATTAGATTCCATTGGAAAGTTCTCAGCTATCTTTACATATTTAAATCATAGCAACGTGGGTAATGTTTTGCCTGAAGCAAATAGCCAAATACCCTGTGTGAATACCATGCATACCTTCAAATCAGAACTTAGTAGAATTAACAAAACTTCTATATGTGCCTTGGAATTGTCTTCTGTCAAATAAAAGAGCAAATTCATCCTAAAAAATTAAAAGGTGATTAAACTAAATTAATACTTAAATAATATTTCCTCCTACTTTCTTTTTTTAACTGAATATCAGAAGAGTTGGATAGCTTTCTCCTTTGCTATTGGAATGGTGTGTATTGGGAAGAAATTAAGCTATATGTGCTGGGAAGTATTAAGCTGTGTGCAACACTAATATGTCTTTGAAGTGAAGCAATAAAACAGAAGAGCACGGATCTATTGGTAATATAGATTTGCTTTAACTGCTGAATAATTGTTAAGTCAGAAAGTAAACATAAAGTGTGTAGGCTCTTTCAAATTCATGAATATATTTTCATAGGCAGAAATGCCATGACCAAAAAAAAAAGATGTATCAGGCTTGGTGAATTCTGTTGAATGCCTGATGAGTTTACAAATCTTTTATCTTAACGCTTACTACTGTTTGAGACTGGTGAATAATTTGCAATGAATATTTCATCAGACACATCTTGCCTTCTTTTTGCAAACAGAATATCTGCAAACAGCTCATAGTTTTCCAGATTCATTTGTTATTTGAAAGTATTTTTTTTAAAAAAAGTAACCATATAGATTAATCCAAAACCATTATCTGCAAATATTTGACAACTCAGTTGGGCTGGTTATTTGTGATGGGCCAGATAAGTCACAAGGTATTCTTTCTATTCATGCAGTGAAACACCAAGCATATACTTCTGGAAGAAATATTTACACATGCGACTATGACATTTAGTTTCTGTGAATACCCCTGCATGTGATGGGGGAGCATGTATTCTATGACCATTTGTGCCAGTAAAAGGCAATCATTCAAATGTCTGTAGAAAGCAAACACAAAAGGGGATTGTGATTATCACGCAGTCAACACAAAATATGATCTCATTTTTAAACGGGGGAAGGAAGTAATGATATGCTGTTGATAGGGCAAATAAGTGATACTGAGAACACAAAGACAATCCCAGTGGCAGATATTTGCAGACTGTTTGTCCATCTCCTCTTTTTGTAATTGTTTGATGCTCTTGGGTACCTTTTGTCAAGATGGAAAATAGTTCCTAGGCAGTAACAAACTAGGCCGATGACAGTAGCAACAGATATCCAATAGTCGTCCTCAAAATTGATTTTGTTCCACACTGTGCTGGCTAACCATTGTCCTCAGGGTTGCTTGAGGAGGTGGAAATCACTTCTCACTTTGTAATAATCTTCTATGGCAAAAGCTAAACGGAGCTGGGTCAGAGAAGCTGTTGTGGAGTCCTTAAATAAGTGGAGGATCCTTCTAACCAAGGAAATCTCCCATAGCTGGATCTGATCAATTTATAACCATGTAACCTATTAGGTGCAAAATTACTGTAATCCAGCTTAGAAACTGGCATCTGTTTTCGTAGAACAGTAACACACTGAAGCCTGTGCAAGATTATAAATTTCTCCCTGCCTGCCACATGTACTTTTTCCAAGTAACTGCTCCAAAGTAGGCAATCCCTGTTGTTTTCTCTTTACCCAGACTGGCTTCTCACTCAGTCACACCTGACACCTAACAGCTAACGTGTTTTGTCTGTGATGGAAATAGTGAACCCAACAAGAGTATGCTGTAATGTGCCAGCTATGCATAAGCAGAGATTAGGAAGACAGAGCTACCATAGTCATCTGTGCCTGAGTTTTATCTAGAGACTTGTCAAAACTGGTTTTGCTAGTGCAAGTTCCCTCTACATTATACTAAAAGCATGTGACTGTCACATATGTTCAGTCCAGACAGAGAATAAAGGTATGATAATAGCAGATACCAGTATTAAAACATTTCAAAAGTCCATTGTAGACAGAAGTACAAGAATCTTGATTTACAGAGGTATTTGAAGTACTGTCATTCAAGTTTGGTGGGAATTAAGTACCTGACCCGTTTAGGCATTTAGGTAAATCTTACTAAACACCCATCTTCATGTCTAGGCAAGCTAAATACCTCTGTGTGTTTGATTTACAGCATTTAAAAGAGGTTGCTGAGGCTTTAACTCAACTCTGCCAGAATGTTAAAGACGGATCCTAGCCTGAATAAGACTCCGCAAAATAGTTAGTTATGAAGTATTTGCTAACATGAGCTATTACCTTAAATCTTTACCTTCAGGAGTTCTTAGAGGGTAAAATAATTTGCGCCCCCAATAGTGGTGGCAAAACCATACTTTAGATTGTCCAGGAGAAAGAAACAGAAACCACAAAATCTTTTCTCAGCCACACCAAAGCCAGTGATTCTCTTGCTCGTAACTGAATTCCACTATAAAGCATGTGGTTGAATAAACCTCAACCTCAACCTTGAGCATGTTATGCTTATTTGGGGATTTCTCATTAATGACTATTGTGCAGACCACCCTGCTGCATAGACAAAGTGTACTGATCTGAAAATATTCCTGTGTATAGTGAAATAGCAGTCATTAGGACCACAAGAAAATACCATTTCCCTTCCACTGACTACACTCCCAGTGAGTCCCTCATTCCCCCTGGTAAAGAGAATGGCTTTCAATTAATTCCTTAAAAAGAAAAAAAAAATAATTAAAAAAGCAGCTGCAATGCTCACATGGCATAAGCAGTTTACTAAGGCATTACTGTACAGTGTCATGCAGGCTGTTAAAGAAAATCTGGTACTCTGGTGATAATGTGTATATTCATTCAGTATAAATGACTAAGTTCAAAAAACCATACAATGAATCATGGTTGCAAGGCCAGACTTGCTTTGATTAACTACACTGGTATAATGAAATCCAACAGAGCAATCACTGAAACATTTAGCTCCAAATGTAAATCTTCTTGAACTCTGAAAAAAGCATGTTAGGCAATGAGAGGCGGTATATAATACAGCCATATTTCATATAATGAAGGTGGAAGCAGTTGTAAAGAAAACGTAATGTTAAAAAGTTGTTATGCTGTGTTTGGCAAGAATGAGTCATTCTGAACGTGTCAATCATGATAATCCAACATATTTTTAATCTAAAGGTCAATAGAAGCAGTTTCTATAGTTGTACAATAGTTATGCCAAATATGAAAGCAAGCATTTATAAGACGATTTCAAGTATTAATACAGTACCATAATGTGTCTTGGAGAATTAATCTCCACTTTAAATTGAAGGGCATAGATTGATCAAGGTAAGAGAATTTTATTAAAAATGTACTGATATAACCCGTGACACTTTCATTTCAGCGAGACTGTCGTATTGACTTCCCATCTCTCAGGCATGTCTTAACTGTATAGACAAAAGGTGTCTTTTCTACCAAGAGGCAGAACTTGCTCTGTCTGGGGGAAACCTGAGATCTGCTGTTAAAGTACAGAGCATGAAGGTTTCCTCGTATGTTTGCTGGTCATGCATCTGAACACAAAGGTATGTATTTTTTTCCTAGGAAGCACAATCTGCCTAAGCACCATTAATGCTAATAGATTACCTGCACCAGGGAATATCTAGTCCTGAGGAATTCTTCTCAATACACACTTCAACTCAAACATCACAGGTTTTCCTTACGTCAGCATTTCGTTGCTGTTCTGTCCCTTTGTCCCTTCAGTTGACCACAGTCCTAGAAGACAGTTTTTTCAGCAGTCAGGAGAATTGTTATGATCACAAAATACAGAGCATGGACAAAAATGTCCAGCCCAGCCAAGCAGCTCTTTGCGTTGTCCGAACAACACAACCAGAAGGAAAATCTTTCCCTTCCAATGTTGTTTGCTCAGAGGATTTACCGGGGAGAGGACAGAGCACGAAAAGTGTGGTAAAGAGCTCTGCTGTCACAGTGGGGGAAACGAAGGTTGAAGGCAGCACTGCTGGTGTTGGGATATTATCCACAAAGCTGTGTGTGGTCAGGGGTAGGGAGATCTTGGAGAACAGGCCACAGAAACACAGAAGTGGGGAAGCATCTTAGTGGCTGTCTGGTACTTCTTACTGTGTTAAGTGAGGGAAAGAAGGGAGTTCCTCTACCCCTCTCTTCCAGCCTTTCCACCACCAAGTTGAAATATTGGGCTTGCCATAGAATAAAAGTGCTCTATTACATACAGATTACATATAGACTATAGATTAGCTTGTATAAAGAGATTTACTCTTACCACTATGGACCATGGTCGGATTTGGTGTGAGCAGAAGCAATTCCCTCCAAGTCAGTGAAGCTCTGCCCACTTACACTAGATCTGCACAGGTACTACAGGATTCACCGCTCCAGTATTTAAACTAATGTTGAGCTTGATAGGCTGAAAATACTTACATAAAGCAGTCACACAGAACATTGCAATAGTCACTGCAGAATCCATACAGTAAACCTTGGTGTTTCAGACTGCTTTTGCAGAATATTACAGCACTTGCTTTAAAACAGGTCTCATAACCTATGCAAGAATTCTTCCCCAAAATTATTCCATTTGAAGAAGTGAAAACCTGAACAAAAATGTGCTTTCATCAATAAAGTACAGCATTTCATGCAGCAAGCCACAACTGTCACAGCTGTTGTGAAGACTACAAGTGAGTCAATTAATTTGAAGGCAGATGTGCATACTAACTTGTGAGATTGAATAGCTTGTGTTGGCCCAAAGGCCTTGACATAACATCAGCAGGAGGTCTTACACACTGAATAGAGTACGAGTAGGGACAGAGTGAAAATCGCTAACACCTTGCAGTGCTTAAGAGGGGATGAGGCTGTACAGGAGAAGAAAGGAAATTTTTTAGGATTGTTGTTTTCCTAACACTAAATCATCTTTTTGCAATGAAATATCGTCACAAACTCAAGGCACAAAGAGTATGTTTTAATCTGTTTACAAATCACAGTCAACTTCCAAGCCCCTGTGTCCATAGATAGGCCACAAAAATTCGTGTTCCAACACCAACATAAGTATCCTGATTAAAGTTACTGTTTCATTGTTGCCATCAATTTCTTTCAAAACACTGAATTTTGGAAAAATTCATGGAAATGGAAATGGAAAACATGCCACTTAGTGCTACTCAAATATTTTCTATTACACCTATAAACTTCTCACTGGGTTTTTCTTCTCATCAATTCTCCTAGCCAATAGGGAGCTTGAGACTGAAGAGAACTAAATAACTTTGATTTCCTCATCACTTCTCCCAAGTCTCTGCAGAGAGAGTTGTACAACTTTGTGCTTTAAACAGAGAAAAATTATCTTCATTTGAAAATATCTCTTCCTTAAACAAATTTTGTAAAATGACACTGGCTACAAAATGACCTGCATCTATATGCAAAATTAAATCCTGTCACTGATTGCAAAATATTACGGAAAATTAAACACAAATAGGTTTGTTGCATGCTTTGAAGGGCAGATATTCCATATCATATGCAGCTGGTAGCTTTATAGTGTATACACTCTGGAGCTCCCCTCAGAAGACAGAAGTTTCCTTGATGCCCGCAAAACCCTCTCTGACTTGTGGGAATACTGTCTGCATGTGGAGCCTTCCCACGAGCAGGGAAATAGTGGGAGCAGATTGCTCAGGACTAGGAAAAAAAGGCAATCAAGGAACCCTCCTTATGTAGGCTGAATGACATTCAACTCTGCTCAATAAAATATTTAAGCATGTGTATTAAGTAAGAGGTTAAAGCACAGGCATAAGTGCCCTGCATAACTAGGAAATACTATAAATGAGAACCCTAGGAAGATGCACTTGGTTTTGTTTCTCTCAGATGTTTCTTGGGGCACATGACTGTTATTTATTAGAAACTAAGGAAACCAACTCAGCCAGCCTGTCTTAGCAACTTGATTAGTCTGTTGAAGATTTCTTCACCTGCCTCTAATTTGTATAAATGGTAGCAGGTGATGAAACTGAGCTGCCTACAAGCTAGAGACAGAGTTGATTTGGAACATACATCACGGGCGTGCTGTGCTTGTTCCCCCCCGCCGTAGCTCGGAGGGGAAGGCTGGGACCACACCGGGGGGATCTGCCCGGCGCCTCCCGCAGCCGCGAGTCCTGCAGAGACCTCTCCTGGCAGAGCTCAGCGAGTCACGCCCGGCTCACCCCTCACCTTGGCCACGGAGACCCGGTACAGACAAACTCTGCTGCTTCCCGAAAGACACGTGAACCTGAAAACCTCTTTTCTATTTTTTTTTTTTTGGTAATGTTTTTTTTTTTTCTTCCCCCCGCGGCTCTCTTGTGGAGCTATTTCTACAAAATCCCGATGGTTGCTTTAGTTCTGATGGTAGTTGCTGATAATGAAAAACTCTAGGTTGTAAGTTTCTATAAATCACAGACTGTGATGTGGGGTAGGTAGTTTATACTTGTTCTACATTCTTTGACATGTACCCTGACCAGTAAATAGTGAAAATGTGTCAACATTTGAAAATTAAAAGAAATGCATAAAGAAATTTAGATCAGAAGATTGCAGCAGTATTGAGGTAGAGCGCAGTCAAATGAATTACTTTCCCATTTTATAGTGACAGCAGATTAAAGCAGTGGGACAAAAAAAAAAAAAAAATCCCAGCAGAATAACATATCTGTGATAAACTTCCAAGAGCCCCAATGGTGGAATAATCTCAGTTCAGGCACCAATTTATAGGGTAAGTTTGAGAAGCCTTAGAATCCATAATAGGGGAAAAAAATCAGTATGAGAAAGATTTAAGTAGGTAACACTGTCTTCTGCCAGTATTGCTCCTCTGTGTGTGTCCCTCAGGTCCCTTGAGTGATTATGCCAATATCTGCAGCATTAGGATTGGACACCTATTAATCAGGATGAGCAAACCTTCACATCTCTTCTGTGAAGAATCATGAACTGGGGGACTAAATACAGGCAAACAGATCCAATAACTTTATCCTTACAGCAGAGTGACATAAGCAAATATAAATCCCACTAGTGTTATTATAATGCCTGCTAAGCTAATTGAGAACATATTCGTTTATTCAGCTAAATAAATTACTGTTACAATTATATGACCCCAAGGTCATCTCCTTTGGGAGATGCCTAGCACTTGAATTAACTATTCAACTCTTCACAGTAAGTGGCCTCAGCCAATCAATGCCAAATAAATACTGCTGAAATATGCATTTAATTATCCTAACACTTTAGCTCCTAAAACCTTTTCTTTGCCAGCAGTTTTTTTGTTTGCTAATTTATTCTGGAAGGGTGAGAGGTTTCTGAGTCTAGTCTGAGCCTAGCCTTTGTAGAGTCTGGTCCCAAAAGAGATCACAGCCATCCCTCACAGAAAAAACTGATTACAAACAGACCATTTCTTTGATATGATGAGGCAACATTTTTTTAATCCATATTCTTTATTTTGTTGATTGGAAGAAGCAAGCACAGCTGGCTAACTTTTATGAAGTTTCAAAAGTATGCCCCTGCAATCTGCTTCGCCAGGTTAGACAAGGACAAAATGCCTCCTCTAATGAAGAACCCATGTTTTTCCAAATTCAGAGTTACTACTGCTGAATTAAAACTGACATGTAAAATGTCAGTGAGCTCACTACAAATTGCTTTATTTTAGAAATGATGTGGTTCCATTTATACATCAACTAAAGCCCGCTACAGAAACATTAAAATGTAAGTTCTTCTGAAAGCTAAAAGCTGCTTCCGTTCTCCTGACTTGCTAAAATTAATCCTAATGAATATAGGTATTGTAAAGCCTGTGCCCGTACCTATAAACCCAGCTTAAGCCCTGTGCATAGGCGTTGTATGGGACGCCTGCACTGGAGCACATCTTCCCTTAAGGAACACAGAGTAAGTTTTAATTTAGGCTACTCATGTTATGTATTAGTCCCTAGAAATAAGAAAGCTCCTAACCACTCTGCTGTAAATTGGAATAAAATGAAATTTGCCATTTACTTGCACTAGTGTAAATAAGATCGCAACTTGGTCCTGCTTACAAAATAATTCCTGCGTAACTGAAAATGACTGTCTTTTATTCTTCTACTTTCTTTTAGATCTTGTGTAGTTTTCTATGTAAATAAATAAACATGTCCAAATTGCAGTATAAAAAAGACTCTCATTTTGCAATTATTTGGACTCTAATTTTCATTAATATTAATTCTTTTAAAGAGGAAAATAAAAGTGATGACACCCTGTGGACTAGTAGACTTCATACATTCAGAAAAAAAAATTGTTTCATTAATTTTAAAAGAAGCAACATTCATTATTATGCTTTCTGTGACAAGACGGATTTTTTTGTAAATGATGACCATAATTAAGCCTCTCATAATGAACATTGCTATTACTAAACAGCATAATTTATATAATGTCTCCACTCTAGGAGACTTTGCTTTTTTATTGAGGAGAAAAATCAGATAATGACTGAGATTATAGTATAATGCTATTATTTTTAAGGATATTGCACAAAACATATATAGACTATATTAATCTTTAAGCAAAACTTAATCAGACTGTGGCTATTTAGCCAGAAAAAGAACTGAAGGATTTGTCATGACTCTAATGCACTGTTGAAGTTTCTCCTAGTTCTAGAGAAATGTACAAATTAAGTTATACCCAAGTGACATTTTTACACAGTGTAAAACATTTCCATGTTGTTCATGTACTTAATCTAGGACTGGCAGAACTGTATATAGACAAAAATTACTTAAATCTGCTACTAGCCAAATAAAGAACGTCTTCACAACTGTTTGTAGTTCTTTATAGAACTTTATAGCCTTTTATTCAACTCCAAGTACAGTCTATTGTCAGCTTTGCCTGTGGAGATCTTTGAAGATGGCCTGGTCTGGGAGTCAAACACACATTTGTTATCAAAGAAAGGTATTTAATTGATATATGCTCTTGTTTTTTTCCAAGCAGAGGAAAAAAACAAAGATGGCATAGGTAACCACTTTCAAAATTTGAATTCTAAACATCAACACCTGACACTTCATGGGAGGAGCTACCTAGAGAATGCTGATAATTTGCTTATAATATTTCTTGAATATTTTCTGCTGGGTTCAAAAGTGCTTCATGAAACAAAAAGAGGCAAATTTTGCTGAATTTAAATACTCTTCAGCCAACAACTCTTCCTAGGAAAATGCTGATTTAGGCACAATTTACACATGTGGCACATTCTCTTGATGTTTCTCTGATATGTGGCTGCATATTCCTATTTATATTGCAAAATGTATTGCAGAATTACACAAATATAGGGTTTCTTGTAGTGCCTAAGCAACTTTGGAACAGAAGTGTTTCTGGTATTGCAAGGAATCTATCCTAAGTTATCTTAAGGGTAAGGATTTTGG
>NW_009606140.1:29127-37286 GCF_000690535.1 Cariama cristata | reverse complement strand
CCTGCTGAAGATGTTTGTACTGCAGCTCTGTGATTTTTTCCTGCTCCTATTTTAGGGAAGAGCAATGCTATTATCAAGTCTGTTTTGAAGAACAAAGCAGTGTGACTTGGGGAGGA
This sequence comes from Cariama cristata, assembly GCF_000690535.1. Taxonomy (NCBI): domain Eukaryota; kingdom Metazoa; phylum Chordata; class Aves; order Cariamiformes; family Cariamidae; genus Cariama; species Cariama cristata. Next base: position 37,170 of record NW_009606140.1, on the reverse strand, counting down.
CCTTCTGGTACATGAATTTGATTCAGAATGGCATTTTAAAGTTATACCCCAGGCCTGCTGAGCTTTTGGTCAAGCTGCACAGGTCAGATTATGTTCTGTAGCATCAGGAAGTCAGAGAGGGCAGAGAGGGCTTTCCATCATCTCCAGAGGGCTTTCCATCATTTGCAATCTAAACATATGTCTTATGATGACCTTAGTCAGAGATTTCAACAATTAAAAAACTAGAGGTGGCTGGGTATTTTCTATCTAACTGGCTCTTTGCAGGTGATAGAAAACAGGTTCAGTAAATGTCCATAGCAAAAAAGCCCCAGAGTTACTGTTTGGTTTTGAATGAGAAAAATTGGAACAGAATGTTTTGTTTCAGGCCAGCTCAGCCCAAATCAAAAAGTCATGATGTGACAAACTCAAAAGAAGCTTTTCATTTCACATCAGTTTGACATTAATTGATATCTCTCTGAATTGCTGTTACGTGCCATAAGATTTGTGGTGCTTTGTGCTGGGGACCTGAAAGCATGTTTCGTCTGCCAAATCCAAGTACATGTCTTAGCCGTGTCCTGACAAAGCTTGGCTGTACATGATCCACCTCCCACTTTTTTCCTCGCTTCTTTGCCATGCTTTCTCTAGGAAAGAAACTGAGCTCACTGAAAGAAAACTGTGACAGAAGATGGTGTTCTCATTTTGCCAGCTGTGGGAACAGGGTTGCAGACTGTGCTATGGAGAAAATGTGCCCTTTGGTCAGAGCCATAACGTCGCCAGCTGAGCAGTGTTTTACTTTGCCCTATCTGCATGAAACGAAAAGGATCTCTTTGGGAAACAGGATCACTTTCAGTGTACCAGAATATAACCTACTTGTTTATAAAGGATTGTATTCTGAGGTTCATTTTTTAACCTGTAAGTAACTTAGAAGAAGTTTGTGGGACTACTGTAGGACAGGAGGTTCATAAACTGTGTAATGACAGAAAAATAGGCTTCACCATCCCCTAATCTATCTCAATAACATATTTTGCATGTTAACTGCTGAATTCATAATACATCTTTGCCATACCTAATGTATCTTTGTAGTCAAATCACTAATTCACAAAGACAGTTCCCTACAACTATAAAAAAAGGTATTTGGGTATGTGAACCTATATGTTAAAGACTAAATCTGAAAGGAGATGAACTGGCATTGTTGACAACACATTTTTGAGTTATCTGTGTTTGCATAAAAACGCACACACAGCTAGAATGAAAGATTTTTCTTGCAAAAATATTTTCTATGATGTTTTACATTTTGTGTAACAGGCACAGTTTTACAGGGAGTCTAAGGAGGCTGTAGATCTTCTGCCACTAATGTCCCTCGCTATGGAATATGCACGCCAAGTTACTTGAATGAAAATGAACATGCAGCCTCACAGCCCCCGACTCCTGCTTGTGGCTACATTTTTGTACATTTCCTGATCAACCTTGGTTCAACTCAACCGATGTTGCTGGTCTCCTGCAAGACGAAATAAGTTAGACATCTTTTATTATCACCTAGATACATCCAAAATATACTCTTGTGAGCATTATAAAATTATGAGAGTATGTAACAGTATTTTAGGTGAAAAAAAGATCTAGTATGTATAATATATATCATACCAAACACTTGCTGCTCCTGGACAATGAAATACGAGCACACTTTGCAAGAGATGTCCTCTGCTAGGATTTATAGCCAGGCAGAGAGCTACAGCCAGGACAGGCTGTGGACTATTTCCTTCCTGATAGGAAACAAACTTGTGCCCCAATGGGGTAGGGTCCTTGCTGAGGGCTGTAGTGTTTGTGGAGACAGGCTAGCTGTAAGGACAGATCAAAAATACAGCAGGTGCAGAAAAGGCAGAAAAACTGTGTGTTGGTGCCATGTATCTTTAACTCAAGTCATGTATGCTGAAGCATGGCTTTCACAGGAAAGTAGGATGACCTAAGAAGTCCTCTTATTCCTCTGGTAATTAGGAGGCAGTGGAGTGGAGAAGAGCCCTTCTGAGGTTACCTTTTCCCAAGGGATTGTTAGGGAGAGTTGACACGGCTTCCCATAGCATCAGGTCTAGCTGGGCTAGGGCTGCACGAGCGATGGGCTTCGATTGCAGTGCTTACACTGAACTGGGGACAAATAATGCAAGGTAGAGTGACTGCTGTCTGCACTGCCCCTTTTTTAGTGCTGATGGTAAAGTCATGGTCTTCCCCTTTGGATTCCGTAGCATCGTGGATGCTGCTGCTTCATAAACATTTTGCCTAGGAAACTGAAGGTGATTCATTTGAAAAGGCCGAGGGCATGGTAGAAGTAAGAATGAGCTGCTGTAATCAGACAAAGAACCCTTCTCAACGTTTTTTTCAGTGGGAGGATGGGAACCTTTGTAACTTGCAGAACGCTTGCAAGATATTCTGGAGGTAGTTCAGAGTGGGAAAAAAAACTGTTTTAAAATTTGGCTCCGTTCATTAAAAACAAAATAAAAAGCTAAGACAGACATAAGGTCCAAAAGCAAAAGAGCACCATCCTTCTAGAAGTGCTCAGCAATCTTTTTACGCTTGCTGGGCATGATTTCCACATTAGCAACAGCTCAAGTGAAGCGCTGGACAAGAGGAACATAGGACAAGAGGAAACGGTCTCAAGTTGCGCCAGGGCAGGTTCAGGTTGGATACTAGGAAGAATTTCTTCACTGTAAGACTCATTAGGCATTGGAACGGACTCCACAGGTAGGTGATGGACTCACCATCCCTGGAGGTGTTCAAAAAATGTTTAGATGTGGCGCTTCGAGACAGGGCTTAGTGGGTTTAGTGGGCATAGTGGCATTGGGTATATGGTTGGACTTGATGATCTTGGAGGTTTCTTCCAACCATAATGATTCTATGATTCTATGATTCAGGATGAAATTTTCTTCACCATGAGGGTGGTGAGGCACTGGAACAGATTGCCCAGAGAAGCTGTGGATGCCCCATCCCTGAAAGTGTTCAAGGCCAGGCTGGATGGGGCTTTGAGCAACCTGGTCTAGTGAAAGGTGTCCCTGCCCATGACAGGAGGATTGGAACGAGATGTTCCTTAAGGTCTCTTCCAACTAAACCATTCTGTGATTCTACGATTCTAAAAATAAAAGAAGTGTAAAACCATCCTTTTATAGTCTCGTTATGAACAGTATACTCGGGAACAGTGTCAAAGATCATGCTTGTTCATGGCTTGAAAACCAGGACATGTATGCTTGGAGCACTCTCTCTATTTTTATGGAAAAAAGGCCTAACTAAAAGTTCTAGTCTCAAACATCTTTTTCTATACTTTTTCTGGTGACATCACAATCACTCACTCTACAGTATTAATTCTGGGGGAAAGTAGCCATTGCTGAAGTTCTAGTATTTTGAGGTTTCTGGAAGATGTGTCTTTGGTCATGGAATAACAATGAGATTTTGTTTGTATGCAAAACCCAGCCAGCTGTTGGAAAGCCATTAAGACAAAAATCAGCCACCAGTGTTCTGCTCTCCTGATATGGATATATTGTACTACCCCAAAAGAACTGTCTGAACCACTTCCAACAGGCATGCACTTGAAGTTCAATATAGAAACAGTAGAGAGTTATGCTCCATGCTACAAGGATACGAAGATCAAATGGAGCTATCCTAAAATGAATGAAAACACTGGTGGCCAAGAGACTGAAAATACTGTTTATCATGGCAGATGATCTGACTTGAATGACATTGTTTTGGAAAAACTTCACAGACTCAATTACATTTTACAGTTGATAGTGTTGACATTGTTGTGACAGCCCATGCTGAACAGAACAACAAATTGGTATTAGAAAGCAGGTAGTTCTAGGAGAGAATGCCAAATTTAATGTTCAAACTACGTTTGTAAGGAGGAAATACAACATTTTCGCTTCATACCACCTGGGTAGGCGGGCTTTGCTTTGGGGAACTAGTGATGAGGATGAAAACTGCAATTCCAAACTGTGTAAGGTACTGTATAAATGTTCCCCTGAAATGGCTCCAAGCGATTCATTCAAGGCTTAGGGCACACTGACAAAAACCTACTGTCCTCTTTACATCCTACTCTTTCTTGCTGTTACCCTCAAATCCTCCCACAAAACTGTGTTTGAGGGCAGCAACCCAGCATCAAATATGATGAAATGTTTCATTAGCAAAACAGCTTTTCAGTGGAAAAATATCCAATACTCGCAAGAAGATCTTTCAAAGAATGTAGTGGTTTCAGTTATACTTTCCACCAGAGAAGTTGCTCAGGTTTGATATAGAATTTCTCATAAAAAACCAAGGAACTAGCCATGATTTAATGTACATCCCCTAATCAAACAGAAAGGATTTAGAGCTACTGATACACATGCCAACTGCCAGCCCGAGAGTTCTGGATATCACCATTGTCTTGTATTCATATGGTTACACAGGATGTATTCTGCAGCCCAGTGTCAGGGAAAATCTGGGAGATAAAGGGTATAAGCACGAGTCCTGTGTGTTCAAAAAAACCTTCTGACTTTGGGCTACTTCCTCTTGAAATAAATGACCTCTTGTCAAAGATGCTAGTGTTACACTGGCAAAGAACAGATACTGCTACTGTCTCAGTAGGATGCACGGCAGGCAAAATTGCTTCCAGTCTGGTTTACTTTCAATGTTTTCCTTAGATTGCTGGCTTCTCATTTCCTGAGATATTCAGACTTATCCCTTAGCTGAAAGGTGGTGGTGGTGGTGGTGGATTTGTGGAGACATGAGGGATGAATATAGCTAAACAGAAAGATGGTGAACACTTTAATAGCAAAAGAATAGCCAGGAACCTTCCAATAGAAAAACCACATCACTCAACAAAAGTAATTAGAGAACCTAAGCTTTTACATGACTGAAAAATAAACTGATGTGAGTTTAGTTTTTTCTTCTCTTTCTGATGAGAAGGTGCAAAATGCCAAAAGCATCAAAATTTACTTTGAATTCTTACAACACAGAGAGAGGTATAGTAGCTTTTAAAACCTATGCTTTCCAAACAATGGGCTTTCATTTCAAATGTCTGTGTTGCTATGCAGGCTATGAAGTGCACTTTGTTGAATAGCAGGATTATTATCTTTTGCCAGGTTGGAAAGTTCTTCACATATAACCTGCTTATTTAAGGTGTGATATCAGAAGATCCCAAACAACAGCTGATATCCAAAGACAAGATGAAAACCTACCAGATGACTTTCTGGCTGAGTAGAGATATTGTTTTGAGAAATAAGAATTACTGTTAGCTCCAGGTCTGAATGCCTCACTGATGCAGCACTTCCAGCAGCCTCCTCCCAAGGAGTTTCCAGTAGTTCAAAGGGGAGCAAATGCCAGAAGTAATGGCCAGACAGAAAGGCATAGGGAATTACAGTGCTGCAGGGCTTTCTATGGAGCAAGCTACCTTCTTCTCTCTTAGCCTGCAAATATCTCTTCTTAATCTCTAAATTTTCACCACTGGCTTCTCAATGTTTGGTTTTTTTTCTGCCTCAAAGGTCATTGCAGAACCTTTCCCTGCCAATTCCCTCTCTTTTCCCTGTTTACTTCTCTTTCCTCATTCAGGCTTTCTTTCCTCAAACTCATCCTTATACTCACTGGAAGTGGAAGGAGGAATGACCATTCCAGACTGGTGACCTTCATTTGGCTTAGGTGGAGGCTGGTCAGCAACAGCTCCAGGAGCCCCACTCTCTGCCTGGGAAGTGCAGGCTATATGTAAGGGAAGGGGAAAGGTACTGTGAAAAGCACCAGAAAAATACGTTCTTGGCCTCTGACTTCTTCCTTTCACTATTTCATGCTTTTCTTATACCCCTTTTTTTCAACCAGGCACACATATAGGTGTATTATATATTCTAAGCCATGGGAAACAGAAGGTAAACAGTCACAGGCTGAGGTGTGGCTTGAGGTGTGCTTTGTGTGTGCAAGAGCCCTGGCTGTATAAGCGAAACTTGCCTCCCCTCTCCTGCGCAAGAGCATCCAAAGGCAGAGCTGAGGTGGAAAAAGAGGGGACCAATGTAATGGGTAATCACCTTCATGAAGGCAAGGATGTGCTGCCCCTTCTCAGCAGGAGCCCTACTCATGGGGAAAGAATGGCTACACCAGGGAAGTGGGTGTCAGTGTGAAAGAATGTGGCTGGGGCTGGGGTGGGCGCTTTTCAAGCACCAGGACATGGAGCACAGGGTCATGCAGGGAGTTCTGATCAAAAGGTTTAAGAGGTAAGGGGGCAGTGAGGGGTTTCAGCTGTCCCTGCTGGAAGCCAGGTACAGAATTTGGGAAGGGAGAAGTGCACAGAGCTCTGAGGTCACCTTTGCTACAGTGAGATTCATTCCAAGTGGAAACCGATATATTGAAGAGGCAGTGGAGGCTGGGCTTTGGACTAGACCAGGGGTTGGAAAGAAATGAGTATTACAGAGAAGAAAGGATATTTTTGTAAAAAAGTCTGAAAGTTTGAGAGCCAGAATAACCGCCTCATTGCTGGGGGAAGGAGGAAAAGGAAGTAGTGCTAGAATTGTAGCTCTCTTTGACCGTTACAAAAAAGTTTGCTGGAGGCAAAGGGGAATAGTAGAGAATATTTTGCACTGAATAACCTCAGACACTTCCTTTGCCTTTTACTCCTCGAAGGATCAAAAGGAGAAAGGATAGAACAAACAAGCATTTAGAATCATAGAATATCTCAAGTTGGAAGGGACCTATAAGGATCATTAAGTCCAACTCCCTGCTCCTCACAGAACTACCTAAAACTAAACCATATGACTAAATCATTTAATGCTTACCAATGAAGCTTGAGAAATTCCAGGAATTAGCCTGGTGATGACCATAAACATACCTAACTCTCAGCTTTCCAGGGTCCAAATGAGAAAACCAAGATGTATAAAAAACTTTGATGGGCACAAGATTGAAACACAATTTGCACTAAGAAGTGTGAAGTTATGGCTGAAGACATAAAAGACTGCCCTTAATTTTAGAGGCTAAAAGCTATAAGCTGCTTTCAGCAGAAGGCTCTGGTTTTGTGTTATGAAGTATATAATAATTAAATTATTTAAATGTTAAATACAAACTGCTTGTGTGTTTAAAAAAACCATGGCAGACAAAAGTATCTATTAAGGAAAGTCACAATATTGTTAGAATGATACCTTTAGTGCAAATTGCTCTCCAAAATTAGTCTCACATTTAATTAATTTAAAAGTATTTAAAGAATAAAGAGAAGGACTATGAAATTTGTGTGTCAGTGGCCCATAAAATGGCTACTTTATTTTTTTTATTCAGGTAGACTTGCGTTTTCCAGTTGGTGCCATTTTTAATTTTATTTTTCTACACACCAAGTTAACATCACCATCAAGCCAATAGATGCACATTCTTCAGGAGAATGCTTACCCCCTTCATAAGAGAAGTTAACTATGAAGAGAATCCAATGCTGATGCTAAATTAAGACTTCATCCACTGAGTGTTCAATTACTGAGTAAATATACACTAGGCGTATGCTTTGAATACTGAAGCAGTGAATTGATTCCTAAGGTGAGATACTTCCGTGCTCTTTCTATTAGCATATTGTTGCTTGGGTTTGTATATTCTGCTACCTCAAGCTCTTTTTCAAAGTATGTTATAAAAAGCTCAGAAGACTGGAGTTGTATATAGAATCTTTTAATGAAGAAATAACTTTAAACTCTCCTGACAGATATTTTGGGAAATACTTTTGGAAAAGTCCTCTTGGATGAAACATGATAAAGACACTATCCAAAATTGGAGAAACATCAATGGATGAATAAATAGCTCACAGTGTCGGCAATTTTCAGTGTACCAGACAAGAAATTATAAACAGAAGCCTGCAGACACAGCCCAATAGAGTACTAAGGAAACTCCATGTGCCAAGTCATTAGTCTACACGCCAACAGAATTTACTGCCTCACTAAAAAGGGGATTGTAGGCTTGGATCCATATCATGATTAGGTGAACCTTGCCCAAAGAAGAACCTTTGTATTACTTTTGCATCATTTGTGAATTTGGTTTTGTGGCAATCTGTACTAAGACATGTTAATTTCTCAGGTCACGTAACCATTCTCCTAG
>NW_009606140.1:10586-29096 GCF_000690535.1 Cariama cristata | reverse complement strand
AAAGAAATCAGGCACGTATGAATTTGTAGGTCATCAAAGCTAAAACTCTTGCTTTTACACGAAGAAAAAAATGTGTTTTGCTGACTGCAGGTTAGAGTGCTGTGGCTCTCAAACAGTGGTGCTTGCATTGCATGTGTCTCACAAAGACTTCTTTGTTAACCCCCAGAAGGACACGTGTAGCAAAAACAAAGAACAGAGAGTTTGGGCTTAGGAAGGGAGCCATTCTACCAGCATCTCCTATTAGAATTCTGTCAGACTAGAAGAAAAAGGGTCAATTACAGAAAAAATGTAACCTCAGTTTTGCATTTGGTGCTGAATCTGTGATTCTGTGATTCTGATTCTGTGAAAATAAACAAAATGGACAGTAGTGTATATGAAGTGCTTATTAAACTAATATTAGACATAGTTTATTAGTTTTGTTTATTATGAAATATAGCATACTATTTTGTTAAAAGTAATATTTTGGGGGACTTTGTAGCATTCTGAACTGATTGAAGCTTTCAGGTGTCCATCTGGACCCATTTATGATCATGATATAAATAAATACAAACTTTCATTCAAAACTTTGGTCCTTTCTTTAAAAGTTCCTGAATCTTTGGAGTCAAAGATGAGATTATTCTTTCAAATAGCCACACTAGAGAGGAAAAACAAAGGATGAAACAGCTGACAGAAGAATGTATTCCAAATATATAATTATATAGTTCAAATAAGTAAAGACAAGTATTACTTCTTTTTCTCCCTCTCTTCCTTCGTTACTTCTTTTTCTCTCTTCCTTCCTTCCTTGTCTTTCTTTTTCTTCCATTCCTCCTTCCCTCTTTCCTGCTCTCCTTCCTTCTTTCTTTCTCTCTTCCTTTCTCTTTTTCTTTCTCTCCTCTTCTTCTTTCCTTCTTTCCTTCTTCCCTTACTCCTCTCTTCTCTTCTCTTCTCTTCTCTTCTCTTCTCTTCTCTTCTCTTCTTCTCTCCCTTCATCTCTTCTCTTCTCTTCTCTTCTCTTCTCTTCTCTTCTCTTCTCTTCTCTTCTCTTCTTTATTTCTCCCTTTCTTTCTTTCTTTCTTTCCTTTTCTTGTTTCCTTCCCTCCTTCCTTCCTTCCTTCCTTTCTTTTTCATTCTTTCTTTCATCTGTCTTTCTGAAGGAGGAATGAAGGAAGGAAGAAAACAATATCTAAGTAAACAGGGAATGAAAAGCTGAAGAGGGCATGAAAAAATATAGGCTGTCTCTGTAGTTGTTGCTTACCATTTAGATAAAAAAATAATAGAAGTCCTCAAGAGAGAAACCATATGGATTTAATTTGAAGACACTGAAATCTTTCAGGTTCTTCTACAAAAATGTGATCTGATTCTGCTGACTTCTGTCTTCCTAAAAGTTATGTAGGTAAGGTCCTATGCTGTTGGAGGAGCTGAGTCGTTATGAAACTTGCGCAGAGAGAATTAGGCTTGCTTTCCATTCTTACACAACAGCAGGATAGACAATTTTATTAATGGCAGCTCTCTTTCCTGATAGAACACACCAGATTCTGCCCCTTGTTGCACACATGGATCTATACTGCTGTCTGCAAGCTTATTTAGTGAATGAATTTGACACAATGTTTTCAGTTCTGTTTTCAGTTACCTTGCAGAAAAAGAAAGATCTTTCTGAAATGTATCAGTAACTCTTCATTAATTTTCCTTATTCTGCTCTTGAGATAACTTGTTAAATTAATCCTGTCTTCATTTATTTTATGGTGTCTTCATGTTTAAATGCTGATTCTGTGAACATCTGTTTCAATCACAGTTGCAAACCCATTACTTTTATGAGCCTTACATATTTTAGATAGATTTACTATTGACCTTTGTTGGGAAATTGAATGTTTTTGTTGTTATTAACATTTCTATAATTGGTATTGTTGTTAGTGCCACCAGGGTACTTTCTTTAAATGAAATACTGTGTCTTGGCTGATAACCTTTCTTAACCATACTAGGTCTGATAAATATTATTTAAGTTTTCTTGGCTTTGAAACAAGAAGTATCATTAAACCCTTCAGTACTAGAAAACTATAAATTGCCACTCCATTCAAATACACTACTGGCATAGTTTTTAAGTTTCTTATTTTCTTGTTTCCTGTTGTTTCCTCAATTTCACTTGCCATCAAATAATAAAAATCAGACAATTACGCTGTTTAAGTAACTGCTATGTGACTGCTGAGAAATCCAACACTTAGTCTAAGAAGAATGAGGAACTATTTTCTATCCCCTGAAAAAAAATGCTTTCTGGTACAGAAAAACAGTATGGATTAATTTGATTTCCAGTGTGTAGAGAAATTAGCTGAATTGGAGGAAGTGTCTGCTGGAAAGTTTTGCTTCATGGCATATACAGCCTGGCATACTGACTGTGGGGCACTCTTTAGTTTTCTCTAAGGCACAATCTATTCTTACTAGACATGTGCCAGCCATTTTGTTGTAAATGTAGGTTCAATAACATAGCTTCAGAAAAACAGTACAAGTCACTGACAATTTTCACCTTGAGGCTGAGTTCAACTCAGTCATCCTTAAAGACAACATAAACTAAATATCCAGTGAAAGCAGAGAATATTTTAAAGCCCTCAATTTAATGAGCATGTGGGATGAACTATTTTTGCATCCTGCAGCAGGCAATCCTAGTTTAACACATGGGCTAGTGCATCTCTTCGGTGGCCAGTGGAGGCTGCTGCATTTAAATCACTTCAGACAATATGGAGCAAATACTAGGCTGGTGAATGATAGAGTCCCCTTTAACCAACTGCCTCTTCCTTCCTGTTTTTTTCAGTAAATCTAGGAGCAGAATCACATCACAGGGATGAGATGAAAGAGCCAGAGGGCTTTTATTACAATTTCCTGTCGTTAGAGTTGCTTAATACTTCTGATTATAAAATCATGTTGTTACATCGTCCAACTTGAAGTTCTACCTTGCCATTAACCACCTCATGATGAATTCACTAGCAAGCAAGTTTAGACAAAATGCTTTGGGTGTTTCTGGAAAAGTATTTTGCTTGTGTTAAAAATACTGACAATTCTTATTTTAAGAAATGCTGAAACACCAATGCTTTGAGCCAGGTACTTGAAATATGGCAGGTGGAAGTGTCTGCACTGAAAACACACTTTCTATCATCTGCAGAGAAATTTATCTAACATATCTAGTCAACACATAAGCCTTTGAAAAATTGACATTAAGTGTGCACAGAAGAGATGTTTTTTCAATATCAGAAGTTAAGATTCCCAAAACCTGGGAATGCTTGAGGCATTTACCATTTACTCAGGATGCTCGAGGTTCTCACAGCTCAATCTCCTAGGACTAAGAAACAAGAGTCAAGAAAAATAGAGATGGAGACTTTGTGGAGAACTATGGAAAGGGAGTCAGTGTTGCTAGCTGGCCAGGATGGAGCAGAAGGAACATCAACAGCACAGATAAGAAAAGAATTTTTGGGGAAGAAAAAGCAAGATGGTCATTAGAGACTATCTGGAGAAAAAGCCTGTGACTAACACAGTGAGTATGATGGAGGAGCACAGGCTTGCAATGAGGAGGAGCATCCACAGGATTTGAGAGAAACTAGGCCACAAAGGAGAATGTGATGGTGACGGCTAAGTGGTAGGACTGAAAGAAACAAGCTGGAGTGGCTGTGACAGGACTCAACAAACCAAAGAGGTTGCAGAAGAAACTGTGCCTGCTCACCCTCCGGAGCCTGAAACAGATCCAAGATATCCTTGCTGCCTGCAAGTGCAACAGGCATGATGGCTGTTGCTGCTGCTTGGCTCCAGTGGTGCAGGTCCAGGAAGGCAATGCCCTTCATGCCTCACTTTGATACTGTGTGATTTTTAGGGCCTAAAAGGACAGAGGAGTCAATACTTTAGGATGCTTCTTAAAACTTCAGAAAATTGCACAAAAAGTACTCTCTTAAAGAATAATTGGTGGAATTACAAGCACTTAGAAGTAAAGAAACACCAATATTGAGGATACCAGAGTAATTTCAATTTAGGTCACTCAAGCATAGGTATTAAATGACCATACATTTATTTTCACCTCATTCTCGGTATGAAGAAAAAGCTCAATCTAGGTGCATCACTCAAGTTGTCAAGTAACGGAAGGGCTGCCGATCAGACCTCTGTCTCACCTGTTGCAGGAGTGTCAGGATGCCACTGAATGGAGAATAGGGCTAGTGGAATACTAAAGACAGGTCTAGCTCTGAAAGCAGTTCTTTGGTAGTATCTGTATTTCCAACATGTCTTGTCACTGCTGCAGTGTCTTTGCTGTTCCAGACAAGTTATAAACCAAAGTTTTCATAGGCAGCCACTAATTGTGCATTGCTATTTTATGGAAGGCAATTTAAGACTATACTGAATAAATTGCAAAGTGCTGAGCATTCACAGCTGTGACTGAGGTCATTAATCCAATCCTCTGAATCTATTAAATGACAGAAAATGCTAATTGTGCTCAAAAAACTAGCCAGATAGCTTTAAATGGGGTACCTAAAATTTTATAATAAGATTCCCATTCCCCAGCTGGCTATCTTAGAATGGGATTGATAAAGATTCCAAATGAGAAAGTCAGAAATTAAGCCTGGACACCTACACCCTTTAGGTCATTTTGAAACAATCAGCATAGAAGTGGTTGACCTGGTGGTGTAGAAATTTTTGCTGTGACTATTTCAAAAGGTAAGCCTGCAATATATAAAAAGTGACAAGCATGGGCAGAGGTGCCCAAACTGAAGCCTGCAGGGTGCTTACCTCTACAGTCAGAACTTGTCTAATTATATCGGGATAGCTTTCTCATCTGGCTCAAGTTACACTAAAGAGGGGTAAAGCCACAGTCATTAGCTTGCTGATTATCAGTGTTTTACATAAGCAATTACTGCACTTGCCACCATGAATGTAAGTGTGCAGGTATAGAAAGAGAAGTGTCAGATCTCTCTCTCTTGTAGGTTCCTTCTTTACAAAATGCTTTGAAAACTTTTGATTCTCTGGGCTCAAGCCTGAGAAACGCTGAGCAGTCCCTGCTGTAGAACAGCATGTAATTCAAGCCTACAATTCACTTTGAGTCCTTAAAATGAAATACATGCCCTGAAAGATTTTTCTCTCACTTCTAGAAATTGCATGAGAATTTATTTTGGAAACATACAGACCAAATGAAAACCACCATGCTACCAAGAGCTTTTTGCAGACAGGGAAGACATTGGAAATGTGGCAGAGCTCTACCAGGATGGAGCGCTTTGCCGCATCTGAATATATTGGCACATCATAAAATATTCTGCCAATTAATTCTGCCTGTAAATAGGATTTCTTTGTAAGATACCTACAAATGGCTTCATTTCTTCAATTAGTTTTTCTGTTAGAAAAAGTCAACAAAGTTTTTATATTGTATACATCAATCTGAATTTTACTGCTTTAGTTTATTGAGTCAAAATATATTACTGTTAGAATGCATTCCTTTATACTTTCGAGAAATGGCCAAGCTGCATACCTGCAATAATGATAACACTAGAGAGAAAACACATGCAGGCATTCTCTAGTTAATTCTGCAGTGCTGAAACTGCCTGTCTGACCAACGCATTAACATAACTTTAAGACAAGAAACTGGGACTAGTAGCAATACTGCCCTTTAAACACACACACACACAAAAAGAAAAAAAGGGAGAGAGAGAAAAAGGTAATACCGTCTGCCTTCAGTAATTTCAGTAGATTGGGTGTTCAATACCTGAATCAAACGCCTGCATACAGCTGTGCACAGGCAAGGCCTACCTGATCACACTAGAAATAATTATCAATATGGCCGAACAACCACTATTTTTCACTGGTAACTTCATTACGGATTTCAGTGGAGCACAATAGTTTTCATATAGTGATTTTTCTATAAATACTCATGATAGGGCTTTTTAACAAATTGGTTGATTTACAGAAAGCTCTTTCTACCTTTAAGGATAAGAGTTACTGCAGCTCCTCAATCAAACAAAGATTCAATTCTTCATTATTTTGCTTCCCCTTGAACTTTGGAAATAGTAGACCATAGACCAGCAGACACATTTTCTCTGCAAAGTACTTAAGGGTGTTTCTGAATCTCAGGAGACATTGTCTTGTACTCGTTATGCTATTGCCTGTAGTTAAATATCCAGGCAGAGATGTAGGAAGAAGAGGTAAGAAAGACTCCCACAGTGGGGCAAATATATCTGTGAAGCCTTAATACAGTTGCTTCTAGAGAGCATAGAAAGATAAACACAGTGTAGAAAGGAGAAATTATGGTTATACTCTGATGTGTTTACAACCCCACCTACAAGAGGAGAGGAAATTATGCCCTAGGGACCAGAATACCTTGCCATGGCTTTGCTTAGGTTTTTATTTTGGGTCAAGATCCAGTTTCTTCTGTTGGTGCCTCTGACTCCAAACACATGAGCCTTCCAAGATACATTTAAAGTCTTTTCAATTTCAGTGGGATTCATTCATGGATTTTAATGGCCTACTGTAGAGGGAATGGGGCTGAAATTGTTGACCATCTGACCCAGAGCTGAAAGAAAGTTCAGTATGGGTTTTCTGTTACTGCAAATAAAATAGTATCAAAAAAGAATGATAAATTACTTTTTTCATTTTTATTACTATCAGAGAAATTGTCAAAGTTACAGTATTTGAAAGAACACCCAGTTAGTTGAGCAAGATTTTGGCTACTACAAAGAGTAAATGAGTCACTATTTACTCTGTCCTTAATACAGGAAAGATCCCTGTTGTACGTTTTCTAGTATTTTGTCCTAACTAGTTTTAAAAATCTTATGATAAATGATTGAAGCTCCATTGGACAGGGTAATAAGGTTTTATGGCTGAGCTATATCTCGTTGTCTGAATAAAAAATAATAAAAATCTCTTTTTTTCTGTTTTGAATGTCATAATCTTATTCCTCATTACGGATTTAGTCCATCTTGATGTTTCCAGCTAGTATTTATCATCGTATGTGAGAATATAGGCTATTCTTATATCTTATTCTGTTCATTGTTTATCCAACTTACTTCAGAAAATTAGATTAAGATTTTCAAATACTGCAGGGAGTTTATCCTCAGAAGCACTGTTAAAACTCTTCCCATATCCATTTTTTAAATGCACTGTACTGCTTTGAGAATTTTGGTCTTGATTATTAAAAGTTTCTGTGGTTTGACTAGTTTTCCTACACTTCTCTGGGTTCTCTATAGTATCTCAATACATACAATGCTCATGTAAGATTTTCCAGATCTATTTCCATAATTTGCACTATTTCTACCTACTTCCTCACTTCATGGCATCAGGCTTTGTTCACACTCATTAGAGCTTCATGACACCTTATATTTTTCATTTTCATTAATCTGAAGTTTGCCGCTGAATGGCTTATTTGACTGATCAAGTCAACCTATTTATAAATTCCTCTTTTTCCCATGATGGTCCTCAAACCTGCTTAAAATGGGGACTGGATCCTTATATGGTCTCTACTTTACTATTGAGGTGGTCTAATTTGCACTTAATGACAATCCAATGCTAGAAGACAAGATCTTTCATCTTTGCATTTGGTTTTATTACCTTCTGAGGAGGATGGAAGAACAAAAGTAGGGTCCAAATTGTATGTGTTAGTCTAAAATGCATACATTTTTCTGAAGGCATTGGTCATCAATTTAATGATTAAAGACATGATTAGCACATCAGAATGTCACCAGAAATTACATACATCATGATGCCAAAGCCTTTTAAAGACTAGTAGAAAAATAGTTTCTAGCTGTGTTTTAGACCATGTACAGCAAGACACCATGAGTGACGCCCATAGGAAAGTAGCACTGTCGTAATACTTTCCAAAACAGACCACATTGAGTTTTTAATAAGCAGACAAGGTAGAATTGGGTGGGAGGAAGAACTTGGGTTTCATTACCCCTGATGAGATACAACTCCAGAGGATGGAGAACCAGTTGAGTTTTTACAAAGGTGAGTTTCAGACCATCTCATTTCATCCCCTGGTAGATACTACAGTAGGCAGAGAAGGGAGAATGTCATCAGCATTGATACCATCTCAGAATTACAGAAAAAGATGAACATTTGTAATTTTCATGACAACTCAAGGAAAGACTCAGTCCTGAAAGACATCAAGGAATTCCTGAGAACTACTAAGAACCTTCTTCCACTCTGCAGCTTTAAAAAAATTATCTACATTTTTCAGGTTTATCTCTTTCTAAGGGAAGTACAGAAGACGGGAGTTGAAATAATATTTATTTTCCTGACAAAAACAACATAAAAATCCCACATTGAATATAAGTTCTCAATATTAATTGTCCTGGGTTTAATCTTGGTATATTGCAAAGGCATAAGCTCCTCCCACAATCCCCAATAAATAAATGCCCAACTCCAAATCTGACCCCAATTTCTGCTGCATCAGAAGTATTGGGAGAAGCTGGTTTTGATAACCATGCTGATTAAACAAGACTTGGTCATAGCCAGTACCAGTAAGGTAGATTAACACTGAAGTACTGGAAATGTCTCTCTAGTTCAATGAAACTCAATTTCCCATTTAATAACTTACAATTACTTCAAACCTGCAGGGATAGTGGGAGTACTAAAGACAGAGATTGCTTTTTTTTACATAAAGTACATTATAAGATCACACAATCAATAATACTCAGCTCCCTGAGCAGGATCCAATGGATATGCATTAAAGTTTAAAGAAGGCAGTGAAGGAGCACACTTACAAAGATTAAGTCACCTCATGGCCTTAAACACTCTGACCAAAGAGCATAAGGGTAAGCAAGGAAAATCTGTTAGAAAATGTGTTGAATGAGCGATGATAGAGAGGTGATAAAGACTCCAAGAACATCAGGCATAAAGATTGACCCTTCTGTGGCACCTGGATGAGTGAAAATGGAAAGCATCCAGAATTACATAAGAACATCTGTGGCTGAACCCGTAAGAAAACAAGACTGGGACTTTTAGAGCTGCTCTGAAAGACATAATTGCCTTATTCCCATTCAGTTTAATTAGGTGACTGACTCCTTCACTGCTGCTTGAAAATCCCAGCTTCTGAACACACTCACTCCTGATTGCTTCCATGCCCAAAGTGTTGGCAGTTGATTAGAAGGTTTTCCAGGAGCATATTTTGTTAAGTATCAGAGAATTATGTAACAATTATTGCTAATAAATATCCAATTTAAGAAAGCCAGAATGTGTGAGACATGGAAAATGTTTTCTAAAAACCAACTGCTGCACCTTCACCACTGTGATTTTTAGTTTATAAATGCTTTAAGATATCTCAAGATTTCCCTGAAATGAAAGTGCTCCACATTAACTCCAAGGAGCTGGGCACAGACCAGTTGCAAGCCATGCAACCCTCTTCACCAGGAAGAAGCCATCACCAGGCAGGGGTACAGAACAGTTCCTTGCATCCTAAAAAAAGGTAAAGAAAAATGAAAAGGAAGTTATTGTTCTAGGACCACCAGACAGCTGTAGGAACTTCATAGCAGTGGTATGATCTTATCTGAAGGAACACAGCACTGACCTCCTTTTCCAGACTAATTCTGTGATTAACATGTCCTCCAACCTGCCCTTTAGGGTGAGAGGTGTTTGGAATGGAGAGCAAAATAGCCTTGAGTACCTTTTTTCCCCATAAAAAGGAACAGAGTAGGAAGCAGAGAAAGCCAGCTTTCCAAAGAGACTTTGCTTGCAAGTTAGGAGCATGAAATGGTCTCAAGTTGCGCCAGGGGAGGTTCAGGCTGGACATTAGAAAGAACTTCTTCACTGTTAGAGTCGTTAGGCATTGGAACAGGCTCCCTAGGGAGGTGGTGGAGTCATCGTCCCTGGAGACGTTCAAAAAACGTCTAGATGTGGCACTTCAAGACATGGTTTAGTGGACAGGGTGGCATCAGGTGTACGGTTGGACTTGATGATCTTTGAGGTCTCTTCCAACCATAATGATTCTATGATTCTATGATTCTATGATGATCCCCAGCCCCTCTGTAATCAGTAGGGGAATATGGACAATCCAGCCACTTACCACACTCTGTAAGTGCTTATCTTCTCCCACTGACTAATAAGGACCTCCATGAAGGAGCATGCAGGCTTTTACCTGAAGCATTCGTCTTGAATGTCTAAAATTAAGCAACAGCTCATCCAGACTCATGTCCACTTTTCAGTCTTCACTGATCTTTCACTCATTATGGTCTGCTGAGGATTAGTATGATTTTTACCTAAATTATTTACTGTCCCTGCTAACTCTCTGTGATGAGGTTCACATTATACTCTCTGAACTTACTTCCTTTAAGGTTATTCACTCAAGATTAAGGAGTTTCTGTTCCTCATCTTTCTTCCTCATATATTTTGTCTATTAAAATGTATGCAGTGGCAGGAATCAAGAGAACAAACTAGGAAAGTTCTTGTATTGTATTCCATGTGGAACACTGTCAATTTAAATAAACCTTACCCCATTCTGAAACAGTAGTTTCAAAAGCTGTTTGAGATGTTCTCTTCACAAGTCACTTCAGTGCCAGTAATGGATAAACAAATACTAACCCTTTTCCTGGCACCCCTCTCTTTCACCAGTGACAAAGTGTGCCAGCTGATGTACAACAGTAAAGATTCCATGCTTCCGCAATATCAACATATGAAAAAAGATAATTACATTGAATGAAAAAAAACCCAACCCAACAACAAAAAACAAACACAGAAACAAAACCAAAGAAGTTCTGAAATACTTCATAGTATTTGAAGGCATTACCAAGGAGGCACCAAGAAATGACATGATAGGAATTTGAGTTCTGTGATAGTGAACAATCCATGTTTCATTATTTTAACTCATCCCTCTCCCTTGAAGTCATGATAGTTTTGCTCAGCAACAAGTCCTGAGATAAAAGAGTAGTTTCTGGAAATTAGTTTCTTCCAGCTAATCCACAAAGAGCTAGTGCTCAGCCCCTTCCTCTGACTGATTGCAGCGTGACTTCTCTGACATCAGCTTCTGACAACAGCTGAATTCTGGATTTTCTGGCTTCATCTTAGAAATTAGAAAATTATTATGGTTAAATTAAAACACCTGTCTCCCAGTTCTTATTTTTTGTAGAGCTAAGTTTGAGCATTTAAAGACAAAAAAAAACCCCAGCTCTCCTTTGTCCCAAGGTACTCTGTAACAAAGGCAAACATAATTCCTCTTTAGGATAAGCTAAATTCACAGAAGCTGAACTCAGACATACAAAAGGTCTCTTATCATCTAAAAAGAAAGCTAATGTGATGGTGTAGAAGTTATCTGCACCTCATGCAAATAAAGAGAAAAATAACTTTCAAGAGGTTAAAGCTTTAAACTAGGATTCATTATATTGCTGCTCAGCTGCCACTGCTGTCAAAGGCTTCCAGTGCAACTTTATACAAGTAATTCTAGAGAAAGTGTTAGCTGCCATTTTCCTTTTTGAAGGAGAACCAGTTTCTTTTCTCATCATTCACCTGTCATCTATTTAGTTTATAGGGGTTTGAGAACAGGGATTCTCTATATAGAATAGGACAGTGATTTTTTGAAGTCTTTTGTTGCTACCATGCTATATAAATATTTAGTCCATGTGCAGTAGCTTAAACTGACTTGGTGATCTTTTTTTCTTAGACATCATAGAGTTTGCAGTTTCGCAGTGTGCCAGTGTTTACAACCTAAGCATGTGTGTGTGTATTTTCCATATTAAAGTTGAAGAACCAGTCAAAAGTAAGAAAATGCCAGAATTAAGGTTGTCTCATTTGTTGCCCCTGTGTTCATCTGCATTACAGTATTTATGTGATCCTCAGAAGGTTTTCTAGGGTCCAGCAGTGTTATTTATTAATAAAGCACTGTTAGTTTTAAATTCCATTTAGGAACAAAAACTAGACCTTTTGAAATAAAAGCAGGGAGAGAAACAGTAAGAGAAGGAACAGATTTCCAGTGCTTTAACGACCTCAGGTCTCCTCTGGGACATGGAAAACAGGATGAGAAGTGTCAAGAAGGTGCACAGGTAGCATCAGCCCTGGTGGTAACAAATAGGACATAACAAGAGAGGTACATGTTGCAGAAGGAGGATGGCTGTTGCCAGACGCATGACCTCCAGCCATCATCTACTCCTTCTAGACAGCTGCATTCTCCTATGTCAGGACCGCATTTAGTGTTGCCTAACAACTAAGCTGGTGGCCACTCTGGAGTGGGTCTGCCTCTGTGCTGATTGCTCTCTGACTTAGCTTTTCACAAGAAATTCTCCTCTGGGCTGTGGAAGTCATTCTGACAAAAACATCATTCAGATGAAAGTGTTTCTGTAAAAAGTTGCAGTTTTGAGAACTGGTATTTTCTGATAAAACAAAGAAAAAAGTGAAAAGTTTTTGTCAAAAGAAATTCCCATGTAACTCCTTTTTTTTTTTTTTTTCTGCACAGACCACAGCCTTACTCAATGTATAGATAGAGGAGGGCTTGCAGAATAAGCAGCTATTCGCTGTTTTGCTTTATCTTCATTCTGCAGTGCGCAGTCCAAAGCTTTGTTTATTTTCCACTATTCAAACTTTACTCTAAAGCCAGACTCATTAATTTCTTCACGTGCTTTTTATATAGTTCATGAAAGTGCTTGACAAACAGGAATTTATTTTTCATGCGTCATGCTGACAGAGAGTTGAGACAGAGGGATTAAGGTCAAAAGTGCCATGCAGGTTGGGTTCTCAATCTGGTATTCCAAAAACCAGATCTTGTAGGCTACTTATTGTTATGCACGACTTTTTAAATTTGCAGCTCCCTCCCTCCTGATTGCAGGTGGAGCAGTCAGCAGTCAGGACTTCGCAGCTCAGACCTCCACTTTGGGCACACAGCAAATAAGAAGCACAATTCAGGATCATCTGTGGAAGGTACTTACCTGCACAAGGGATGCAGCGGTGGTCGGTCACCAGGATAGAGGGTTGGTTACCCCGAGTGGCCAGAGGCCATCCTCCTGCAGCCTCCTTCCCAGCACCATGCTGATTCTTTCAGAGGGCACAGCCCATTTGCAGTGGTGTGTGAAGCCTTGTTGTGATTCCTGTGCCATGGGACTTTTAAAGACTACGTCGTATTTCCATCCAATCTCTCCTGACCTTTGGCAAAGTGAAATTGTGTAAGGATCTTGTAATTTGACCAGCCTTGCCTTTTTTTTCATGAAAAAGGTGCAAAACACTACTCTATCATGTGGATTATCTGTTTTGCTTAACTTAAAAAGTTTTTGCCTGTAAGCACTAAAGGTTCTCCGTGAAACAACTACAAAATCACCATTTTTAGCATGTGCAAAAGAATATATTTTGTTATTTGGTTTGGTTTTTTTTCTCCCCTGAAGCAGTAAACTCATTTTTCCTAGAAATTTCTGAAAACAAAATTATTTCATTTAAGTCTACTTAATATATGGAAAAAAAAAGTACCTAAATAGACAAAGTTTCGTGAAGTTTTAAACAAATGCGGATAAGGCATTAGGATAGGACATACCAAGGAAAGATTTGTTCTGGCTATAACAAATAGAACTTGAGAGCAGAGGGACATGGGACAGAAGGGAAAAGGTCTGTCACTGAACTGTCATTGATTAGTTACTTCAAACTCTTTTGTGCCCACCTATTATAGCAGCTGCACTCCCATGCTACTGCTCTGTTGTGCTTACAGAACGGCACCAGCTAATCATAATTACACAATGTCATTTCCCCCACATCTCTCACCTTGCCAAGGCTCTGAGTGAAGAAAGCATGCCCTTTGCCAGCCCCAGAGAACCTGAAAATCAAACCCTCACATGCCTTTTGTATTTGGCACTGAGGTCAGCTAATAACTCTCCTTCGTGCTCCTGTAATTGCACCTTTCCATTTCAACCACACATCTTTCAGATCTAGAGGGATGGATGCCTAGGTAGAAGACACATTGGTCTCTCTCTACCCAGTAATATTATGTCCCCATAATTGTTTGTACAGTTTCGTTTTATCTCTGGGCCACACAACAGTTGTGTGCATTGCAAGATACCAAACTTATGTGTCTTATAGATAAGAATAACATAGATGTTAAGACCCTCTTGACTGCATTTATAATGTTGAAAAGTTTCTCCTTTTGAGACCTGAATAACCTTTTCTGCTTCCTGATAGCAATTTCTTGTTTCCCCCCTCCCTTATCCTTTAAATGGAAACACAAGTCTGCCATTTAATAAAACCCCAATAATGATCCTGCTTTAAAGGACAAGGGCTAATCACTTGCTGCTTAACATTCCAGACACATGACAGTGGAGGAGAATAAATCAGTTAAACAGCAAGATGCAGCACAACTAATTTTCATGTAAAAGGAGGTGATTGCCTTTTTTTTTTTAACCATTGTGATTTTTTTTTTTAAGCTGTTAAAGCCCAAACATTCTCGTCTATCAGTTTATGAATTATTAATAAAAAAAGAGAGAAAAGAGGCTTTCTTTTTCTAAATATCATCTGCTAAGCCACCACAGACTGAAGTGCCTCACACTGATTCCTGATTTACATAGTCCCAGTTGGAAGTTAATGAAGACTGCTGAGCCACCTTTCAACATGCAGATAAACCTTCATGTATTTAAAAGCAGGGAATATGTGCTTGTTGCTGGCAAATTATTCATCTAAGATCTGAAGTTTCTGACACCGCCTGCGTCAGATAAACTGTCACCCAAATTGCAAACTAATTAGTGATTCAAACATTTTCGAGCTGATTGATGACAGAATAATTTACGCTTGTTTCTCAGTTTCCAGCTGGCATAGGCTGCTGACTGGAGCCCTAATTAACGCTAGTACATCAGTCATGTTCTGCCAAGGCAGCACATACAATTAAAAGGCAGTTTAAATGGAATATCACATTAAAAAGGCTGGTAGATGCAAATGTGAGGAAACAGCACTTTAGGATAAAATGACAACAGAACCCCACAAACCAAAACAGAATGGAATAGGGATTTTTTTTTTTTTTTAATGGCAAAGTAAATTGTATTCCACATAGGCCATTTAGCAAAATAAAACAAGCATGGAGACAAAACATGCACACTAAATTCTTCATTATTATTATTCTAACAAGTTTTAACTAGATGCTTTTCTCTTAATATTTGTTAGAAAATTGATGTATACTTGCACTTTGGATTTCAGCTATTTAAAAACAGATAGAGGGCGTCAGTGATAGCTGTGAAGTTATTTACAGTGATAGTATAAGACAAAACAGAAATATCAATATGTGTACTTTTGAGGAGCATATACCAGAGCA
Source organism: Cariama cristata (assembly GCF_000690535.1). Lineage (NCBI taxonomy): Eukaryota > Metazoa > Chordata > Aves > Cariamiformes > Cariamidae > Cariama > Cariama cristata. The sequence continues at coordinate 13,900 of NW_009606140.1, read as the reverse complement.
GAATTCAAAACTAGTTTTAAATAATAAAAGATCTAATTCAAGACTCACTGAAGTCAGGGGAAAACTGGTCATGAGATGTGTAGGAGAGTACTGCAAATACCCAGATAACCCTGCTTCTTATTTTCAGGTGAAACTGCTAAATTTTGAAAACAGCGGTACTGTATGGTAAATGTACAGTGGTTTCTAGTGTTATTCCCCTGATTAAGTCATAAAATACTTGGCGAAAAAATAGTTATTGTATGGGTTTTATAAATGATCGTTACTGCTGTGGGTATAAATACAACCTGTGACCTGATTCTGTATCAGGCACGTATTGCAACCTGCAACGAGAGAAAGACAGTAAAAGACAGTCCTCTGCAGCACTGCTGTCAGGCAGATCTTTTATTTTATTAGGCCTGTTTTATTATATCCATATTATAACCATGATATCTGTAGATCAGTTGCTCTCTAGCTATCAAGCAGCGAGGTAGGAGAAAATGCATTTTGTCATCTCAGTAATGAGAAATGAGGACAGCTGTAACCCATGTTCTCATTTACATTTGAACTACAAGAGTGTTGGCCGTTTGAAACTGATGATCAAGCTAAGGACAAAAACAGTCCTCCTTGACGCAACTCAGAAAAGGTGTTAAGGCTGCACTGCCAGACCCCTGTTGCAATGTATGCTGCATATTTGATGACACTGGTTTATCTTACTCAATGTGACCTCTGTGGGGGGAAAAGTTTTCATGAATATAAACAGCCCTGGGGTTTGTACCTTGTCTGCTAAGGTGTTTTTGAGATTATCTATAGCACATGACAGATGAGCCCTTGACTCTTACAGCACTCGAGCACAGAGCAAAGAGAAGTCACTGTAGTAACCGCAAACAGACCTCGAGATGGGAGATGTGCGAAAGCACTCCAATTTGTTTCTAGGAGCACAGCAGACTGAAAGCTCACATCACTCAATGCAGTCACACTTTGCTGTCAAATGCCATTTTGCAATGCCATATATTTGCACCTTTAAGAATTTTAGATAAATAATAATTTACATTAGTATAGTGACGAGGGTTTCATACATCAGCTTTGACAGCTGAGCTATTTCATGGAGCTTTACAAATCAATGAATTGGAAATGAGGGGTGGAACTCACCTTAGACATAAATAAGCCCAAGTTTTCTGACTTTGCTAGAGTTGGGGAAGATTTTTGCTGTGAGACATGGTGAAGGCCATATGCTGCTGACCCTGTTGTACCCATGATGCAAGAGCCACAGAAAACCTTGGCTTAGGTTTTAGATGCCATGTCACGTAACTTCTGCCAGCTTGACTGGGGTGTCCGGCACTGAGCCAGAGTAAGCACTGAGACATCCTGCAAATGCCCAGGGACAGTGAAATCCCAATTGGCACAGCAGTTGGGATGCCCAGAAGCTGACAGAAATTATGAGATGGGGGACCATCTGAAAAGGCAGTGTGAGGATAGTTAGGCAACAGCCGAGCAACAGTTGTCAGGATTGTTATACAGGATTTGGGGATGTAAATTTTCACACCTACATTTCCACTCCAATGTCTACTTTTTAAATCTGTTTTTTACGGCAAAAATATTTTCTCCTCAGCTGTAGAACAGGGTTTAGGACAGGAGGATTTTGCTCTATTTTCTAAAAAAGATGTCAAAAGCATCAGTCTATCAGCAAAGCTACCAGTAAGAAAAAGAAACATGGAAGAGTTTTGTTATTAAAATGTCACATTGAAGAAATAGGACAAATTAATAACATTTTGTGTTTTCAGTAAGAAAGCATATCATGCATAGTGGAGGGCAGATTTTGGCTTTTATCACAAGGTTCTTCTTACAGATCTCGTAAGAAAGACTTGCAATCTGTAGTCAACAATCCTAGACATAGAGCGTTGGAGAGTCGGAGCTTGAGCGTTAAATGACTGGAGCAAAGAATCTTTGTGCTACTGCTTTCTCCTCTTGTTTCCATGCTGTTGCTGATCACGGCGGTGGCTTGTTAAGTCTCTCCAGAGACAAGCAGTTCCATAAGCGGAGGAATTCTGAATTCCCTATGGAAACTCATACTTCTAAAGTGCAATGTAAATACAGCAAGTGCAAGTCAGTTTGCGTTTGTAACATATTAACCAAATTCAGTATCACCTCCCCAGTGGGGAACCCAGAAAAGCCTGAGTGCTCAGACTCTTTTGAGCTTTCTCTGAAGCTCTCTGTCTAATGCTGAACACATGTAAATCTTTCCAATATGAAATACGCCTTCTTCCTTTAAAGCATTTTCCCCTCAGGTTTCCTAATGTGGTTTGCTTTTTTTGATGAGAATAGACCCTACACAATTAAACATGCTAATAACACAATTTGTTTCTGTAACCCAAGGGACAGGAAAGCATTCAGGTAAACAGGATGAGAGGACTATTTAAGGGTTTTAGTTTTTTCAGAGATTTTTTAGTATTCTCTAGGTTTAGAAGGAAATATTAAACAATGCCAGAAGAGATTAAATAAAGGCAATACCGTGGGAATAGAAATAAAGACAGTGTTGCACTGTCAAACTGTGCACCTTGGAGACCTAATTTCAGTTCATCATTTTGCCACAGAGTTATGTGACCTTTGGGAAGTTACTTATTCCAGTGGTACCTCATTAACCACTTTGTAAAGAGGCTAAAATGACATTTTCTCTCTAACAATCTTAGCTGTCCATTTGAACTTGCAAAGCGCTAACTCAAATGAACTGTTCCATTCAAGATGTGATTATCTATATATACTCTTTGGTGCTTTGCATGTAAACTCTTCAGGATAGTCTCTGAATATATGAATACCTAGAGCCAACCTTATTTGTAATTTTTACCTGCAGCTACAAAAATGTGAAATAACTACAAGTTTCCACAGTCAAAGCATAGACTATTGCAGCTGTTTTGTGAACACGTAATTTTTGAGCCTTGCTACAGCAGACTCTCGCAAGATTTCTGAAGATTTTTGAACATAATGAGTTTTATTCACAGGAGGTGTGTTTCAAAAATGTATTTTACTTAGGCTGATCTTAATTTTTTCCACATATTGCCTTGCCATAAATGACATCCTCCTCAGAAGTATGCCTCCTGTAGTAGGAAACAAAACACAGGTGGCTCTACTTCAATATGTTTTGCCTAATGGGTACTGTCATGCCCAACAAAATCCAGATCCTCTCCAGTCCCCTACAATCTCAAGGGAGTGCCTCAGTTTCATCCTCCATCCTTTTAGTTTTCCATTAGGCCACATGTCTTATTCTTCTATACTTCCAGAAGTAAAATGTTTGAAAAGATCTATAAAACTCAGCCTCCCTTCTGTGAGACTTCAGTCCT
>NW_009606140.1:1472-10555 GCF_000690535.1 Cariama cristata | reverse complement strand
GGAATCACATCCCAGTGGTGCTTGATTTTACACCAGGAGCATATCAACAAGAAGTTGACAAGCTGCTGGAAATGGTGAGACAGAAGTGAAAGCTAGCCCTGAAGAACACATCATATGTAAAGCGAGAGGAAGATGGGAAGAGAAGGAAAAGGAAATAAAGGTCTATGGAAGGCTATGATGTTGAAAAAAGTCTTGTAAGTATATCAAACACACACCAAGGAAAGATTAAAGAAAGTGCTAAGCAGTCCTGGAATGTAGTACTGAAAAAGCCAAGATATAGCATGTACTAGTAATTGCAAGCCAGGCAGAAGCACAAAGGCAGAGGTGTTGATTCTGAATTGGAAACAAGCTTTGGGTCTGAATTGGCTTTGGAATCACTCTTTGACTGACTTGACCTTCCTTTTTTCCTTTAGGTTTTGCAGTTTGTGCTTCACTGGTACGTTTTAGGATTATATTGTAATATGTGGATCACAGGTGAAAAGCAAATATTCTGTGAAGCTGGAGACGTTCATTAAAGCAGTTGCTGTTGATGAATCATCTCCTTCTGTGTCACTGATGGTGTCTGAAGGTACAAAATTTGATTGCATCTCACCAGCAATTAACGCCAAGACAGAACAAGCTACGCCCAGACCATGCAACAGAGAAACTCAGTGCTAAACAGGAACAAGCATTAGCAATCACAACAGAAGTAACAAGTAGCCTAGAGGCTTAATATAGATAATAGGAAGCTCAAAGTATAAGATATCCTTCCTTTGCAGGAACAAGGCTGTTTTTAACACTCTGCAAACTAATGGTACTATTCTATCCATTCATTTCAACAGAATTATATTGGTTTTATGAAGGTGTTGCTGGGAAAAGAATTAGGCTTGTTGTCCACTTGGGAATAATTCATGATATATTTATAAAGCAGAAAAACAAATACACTAAAAAGAAAAAAAAAAAAAGTAGGACATAAAAAAGGAAAGAAAACACTCAAGAATGGGAACAGCTATCTGGAAAAGCAGTAGTTTGGACACATACACAAAAGATCAGTAGGGAGCTTCTGCTTCCTGAGGTACTTTGTCCTATCATTTGACTATTAACCTTTTCCATCTTTTAATCCATTGCTCCTGAAATTCGAGGAATAGCTGTTTTCCCTTCAAAGGGTTTTGCAATTGGTACCAACTACATTGTAAAGTTGCTCAAGTGTTTTCTCCCCATCAGTATCTTCTGTCCCTTGAAATGGCAGCTGGTGCATGAAAAGGAGCCCCCTCCTGCCCTGAGACCTGCTAGTTGTTGCAGAGTGAAACTTTCCTTGATTCAAACCGCAGAGCTGCAGATTTTACGTGTCAGGCACCATGTATACACCAAAGCTTTATGAATAGTTTTTCAATAGCATACCACATTTTAAAAGTCGTAATATTAACTGAATGTATTCTCCATGGGCAAATTCAGTGAAATTAAACTTCCATCTTTCCTCCCCCCCTCAAGTCTTTTATTTCTATCATTGATGACTTTCAGACAAATAACCTTGCCGTTATTTCAGCAAGGGAGACCCTAAAAAACAGGAGGGTTGTGAATCACTGTGTGCTTCATAACCAGAAATAATTAATTTCTAAAGTACATGAGAGCTTTCCATTTTTCCAGTCTAATGGAAAATTTGCTGGCAGAAGAGAGTAATTGCACGTGATTACATAGTCACGTGCACAAGCGATTTTATGTCACACACACATACATATACATGTGTGTGTGTTGCAAGTACACATACATATGTACTTGCATATGGCCAGAACCTCATCTGCTATAAACAGCTGACTTCAATAGAATCGTGCTGGTTTATGTTATCTGTGAATCTGGTCTCATGTGTGTGTCTGTATATATACTTACATTTCAAAGTGAGAAACATTCTATATTCTAAAACTATTTTAGATCTGTTGGGTGAGATTCCAGTCCAGAATAACAGGAATTTTGCTGTAGACTTAATGTAACATTTTATTATCTCTACTTTTTCTGTAAAGCACTTAATCTAAGTATTAAAAGAAGTGTTTATACTACTGTAATACTTTAAAAGCTTGGTGACAAATGTTATGGAAATGGAGATGACCTAATAAGTTAAACATTGATATTCTGTGCTTAAAAATGGTCATGTTGTCCAGTCAAATTTTCAGGAATTGAGAACTACATTATGTTTCATACATTGTTGATAAAGTAGCCAAAAGGAGGTACAAAACCACTATTTTTCGCATGGCTTTTAAACATAGTTAGATTACCAGTGTTTTACAATAGCAGCATATTCACTTTGATAGAAAGTGATTATTTCAATTTATTCCTAATGGCCAGTCCATTTCCTCCTCTTGAAACAAGAATGAATATTTTCACCAGTGGAGGGTTATTATCCAGCCCAGTGGAACTGTGAAAAACATATATGAAGGAAAACATGTTTTTTTCAAATTCTAATCACAAGCACTCCTTGTCTATTCAACAAAATCTTATACTAGGGTAAATCAATCAACCATCATTCCACAGAATGAATTAGGGCTGCAAAAATCTGTGCCAGTGTTATAAAAAAATTTCTACAAATGTTTGGATGTTGTAAAAAACTCTGTATCTTTGTTGTTTCTTGTTGTTGTTTTCTGTTCAGAAACAAATGTAGGAATGTTTGGTGATGACAAAGTTGGAGGAAAACCTTGAATTAAATGAAAACAGAACAATGTCCAAGGGAAAAAAAAATAATCTCAATCTGATTGAACTAGAAGCCTGATTTTAAGGCTATAGCTCAACTAACCCTCCAAAAAAAGATACACATCTTTCTCCCTGCACCCCCCCACCCCCCGCCTCCTCTGCGCTCAGCCCTGTTCTGCCAGTCCCTTGTTGCTGCTCTTACAGTAATCCCTACACTGTTCTGGTAAAGCGTTTGCAAAATAACAAGGTTGAGACTCCGACCCAACTGAGAACATTAATAAACAGAGGAGGATAAGAGGCATTTTTAGCTGATCGGTTTCTCCATGAGGTTTGCTGCCAGGCTGTGCAGTTAGTTGTGCTGGCACAACAGAGAAGCAGGGCACCTGATGAACGAGTAGTAGGGAGAAGAGATGGGACTGGACTGCTGTTTGGTGATAATGCTGGCTTAAATGATTATCAGGTAATGACTATAGAGTTGTTCTAACTCTATCAACAAAAATGTATGTGACTGTCATTCAACATAACTATTTTCATAACGAGTGAACTAACTAACTAATCATAGCTGAAAATTGAAATACTCTTTATAGTAATTTTGTTGCGATCAGGCTGTAGCACTAATTCCCAAACTATGATCCATGGGTCTCAGACAGATCAAGAGAAGTAACTTATGATTTGTAGAGAACTGAATTAAAATACTACATTTTTCCCCATGATATATTTTCCCATAATATATTACCATAATTGTATAACTACTGCTGTTACCTAGATAGGATACAAACGTTATTAGGAGTGCCGACAACCTGCCCTCCGTGCGTAAAGTGTCTAGGGCTCATACTGTACTAATCCGGCAGGTTTAGTAGAAAGACCTCAAGGCATTGGTGCTGCGTGCCCTGTCACACTGCCAGACATTTTTGCTTCCATATACAGGTGAAAGAGTACAATATATACTTGTAGCAAAGCTACTCCTGCTCAAGATCCAGTATATTAACTTCAAATGGACCACAAACTTGAGCTTGTACTGATACGATCAGCAAGGACACGTATTTGCTGTTTCAATGATAACATCCACTGCAGGGCGGACAGCCTTCACCAGAGGAACAAGTTAGACTGCTGCTGATGGTATCGTCTTGAGTGTGCCAATGTTATCTATCCAATCCTTGGGGCAGTTAAGAAGAGAACCATAGCATGAAGGAGAGATGCTTTAACTTACAGTCAATTAAAAAAAAAGTTATTCACAGAAATGGCAAAGGAAGAAATTTGTGATTTTCTGACTCCCACTTACATACAATTATTTGTACGAATAGTCCCATTGCAATAAAAGTTACTGCTTGGGTGGCTAACCACTCACCAAGGAACAGACACAATTCAAATGATTTCAAAATACAAGTGCTTTTAAGAAAAATCAGGATTTGCTCAAAACAACTCTTCAAAGGGAAATAATATTCAGCCAAATACGCTAGGTATTTTTCAACCTGAATTCTAAATAAAAGGTAATTTTGTGTTTTTTTGTCCACCAAGGGCTGTCAATGTTATTATCTGCTATGTGTGGGAGTTATTTTACTTCAAATTTACATTTTAATTTCATTTTGCACAAATTCCTTTCTTTTCTCCTCCAATTCCTTAATTTACCCCTAAGAATTAGGTTTGCTACGTTTTTGGTTTTATCTCATCAAATACTCCCTGTTTTTGAAAAGCAGAACTAGGTGTTTAATTCTTCTAATTGTGTAGACAGGTTGCAGTCAAAAAGGATGCAGGATATGTTTCAGGAGGAGACCGTTTTTAATCCTCAGTCAATTTGTATCTTTCCAGAAAACTGGGGAGCATCTTTTCTGAAAAACATTTTTTGAAAGAGCTGCCATGTGACTGTTATTTATTTTGTTAGAGTCACAAGATCAACTGTCCCCTCACTGCCCCAAGAAGTGCCATACAGCATGTTATATAGGTAACAAAAACCAAAATCAGAGCAAGCCTGTAGAAGCTAATGTTTCTCCTTTCCTAATTAAAATGCCACAGATGAGTATTTGAAATAAGGAGATGAAAAGATACAATACATATTTTACTCAGTTTGCTCTGCTGTGTTATTTAAAGCCAACTCTGTTTTGAATAAAAATTTACTAATTTTTATTTAAAATGTGTTGTCAAAAATGTACTTTACCACCAAGATATTTGCCTTTAGCCAATATGATAAATACTATGGCTTGTTTAAGTCCAATACTAAATGGACAGTGCTTCAAAGGAACAATTTTTAAAATCTAAAATTCTAGGATAACCTGACCACAGGAATTTCCTTCCTTACCACTGGCATATACCCTGAAGCTTGTAAATTTTTGCTGTCATTCAAGACTCATACCTGTGTGTATGTCCATGCATTTTGGAAAGACTCCCACCAGAGCCTCAGCTAGTGGTTATGACAGCAAGCCTCACATACTAATAAGCCCATACATTATTTTTCTTCTGAATGTCTTCTGTTCTTCTGTTGTTATCCACTCTTTTTTCCACTCTTCTGTATGCCTTCCTGTCTCTTGTTTTTAAGGTAAACAGAGCTAATTATTTTCAGTACCTTTTCATATGGGCAGTTTTCTTCAGGTTGATCTTTCTGTTGTGTTTAGCCATCTCTGAAGTCCTCATCTTTCACAGGCCATTCCTCAGATACTGTGACCCACATTAGTTACTCCACCCCAGAAATTTGCATCCTGCCATTGTGATGTTTTCTACATCATTCTCCACCCCATTCTTCCCTTGCCAGAAGAAGTTAGCACCACCTACCTAAACGAGGCAGTGTGTCAGAGTACTGCTGTTGTCATGAAAAACACCATGGAGAGCTTGGGGTAAGACAGAAAATTGTGTCAAAACCACAGCCTCCATGCCAGATATGAACACACAAATTCCTACCTGTGAGCAGTACAGACTGTTATAGTCCTGCCAGCTGCATGTGGAGGACCGAAAACCAGACATGCACAAAAAAATGTCATCTACAAATGTATCAATTGAAATGATGTGTTAACTGTGTGGACATGCTGAACCTAAGCCAAAGCTGTGGCACAAGAGTCTATGTCTGCTCAGTTTGCTGTGAGATATTCATGATGTGACAGCTGATAGCAATCCAGTCAAGGAAACAGGAATTCAATGAGTACAGATTCTCTTCTGAAAAAAAAAAAAAAAAAAAAAAAAAAAGAGGAGTGGGGAGGAGAAAGAAGATAAAAGAAAAAACTTCAACCTGCAAAGTATGAATAGCCTGAAACCATATTATACCTCAGACTTTCCAAAATGAGAGCTGCCGACATTATTGTCACTGACAAAGCCTGATTGAGGAGGAGAATTTTTGGCAGAGAACAAGATGTTGCCTTCTATTTCCACTGCTCGGAGCAGTGGTGTCAATATTTCAAGAGTCAGTGTCCATAAAAGAAAAAGAAAAAATTCCATTGTAAAATAAAAGCATTGATCTAGGAATCTGTATAAGTAGAAGTAAACAATGCAGCTATCAATAGAAGATTCTGGCCTGAAAGATGTCTTTAACCTGGAGGTAAATGATATTGTTTTTCTATTGTGCAAGGACTATATTCGAATGTTTAGCTTTTCCAGGAAGGGTCCAAGCTTTGTTTCATTTTGCATAGCCCATTGCCCAATGTGAGCACTTCAAAGCCACAGAAGTAACAGTGTATCTCACATGCAGAGGACATGTGGCATCTCACAGGGATCTCTTTATGTGCTACAAACGTCTCTGTCTCTCTTGAACTACCTTCTCAAACCGTTTCTCAACAGACACTGTTCTTTTTCTAGTGCAGTTGTCAATAGCCTTTACTTGGCACTTCCAGGATGTCGGGATTTCCAAAGCTGCATTCCCTGCAGATACCCGCTCTTCATTGTTCTGAACTGCATTGAAACCCAGGATGCAGGAGCAGATTCACAAGCAGCCAAGCCCAGTTCAGTTACACTGTGAGCAACGTGGCTGTTCAGGAGCAGCCAGGATCATTCCCACAGACAACTCTTTCACTGTGTCAGGCTATGGAGGGCAGAGAGGAGTGAGCAATGCTGTGGTCAGAAAAATATTCATCTTACTGGGGGAGGAGCAGATGGCAGTTCTGTGTTGGACAGGAGGCAGCATGAAACTCAGGTGTGACTTAGCCCGAGCAAAGGCAATGGCAGAGGCATCTTGGAGTCGCTGGAGAGCTCCAGTTATTACCCCATGGGGCTTTCAGTGGGAAGCAGCTTGTCCTGCTCACTGTGAGGCACTGATGCATCAGCATTGAACATCAGACCGCTGCTTCAGCCTCTTTGAGGGAGCAAGGCAACACCTTTGAGGCCAGAGGCTTGGCAGTATTTTCTGAGCCAGCATGCCCAGCTGATGCACCGACATTTACCCGGCTGCTGGCCCAGCTCTAAAGCACTGCTGAATTTATCCAAAATGTAAATTGCCAAGCTGGACTAAAAGATGTAAGCTTCAAATATCTCACAGAGTCAGAGGGACAGCACCAAGCTAGGCACTGCTGTGCCTGGCCACTGGGAGAGTGAGGCAGGGCAGGGACATGGAGGATAGGAGGGGGTTTAGTTAAGAGGATTGACAGAAACAGGGGTAGAAGGAAGGAGAAATAGGTGAAAGAAGTGGGACAGAACAGGGAAGATGCTGAGTAAATGGCAAAAATAATGAAAAGCACGAAGAAGGTAAAAACATTAGTAATAAGACAGCGTCAGAGTCAGAAGAGAAAGAGCTTTAAGTGACAGATGACAGATTTTAGAGAGTAATGTAAACCTGTATATGCTTACACTGTGAAATCATAGCATCTTACTCAAAGGATATTGAGGAATATGTGAGAGTTGTGCCAAAGGTAAGACAAAGGAAGTAAAAACATTAAAGTATCAGAAGTATTTTCTTCCAAAATCCTGCATCCACCTAAATGTTATACTTCTTAGTAATATAGCTTTAGATCATTATTACTAGTATAATTGCAAATATCTTAACTATACTTCATATATATAAAAACTTACTTATTTTATAGATGTAGATTAATAATTACTATTATCATTAAAGGTACCTATTTGTTTGTCAGATTCGTAACTCACTTGCACAGGGGTGAAACACAGGAAAGTCAGTCTGAGCTGATGCAATTTTATCAATGAAAGATACACCAGCATCAGGCTGCTTCTATCAGAAGTTAACTGTATTGTCTCCACTATGAGAATGGCTATGGGTTAACTAGGGCTTGAATATCTCTCTGCTTTTCCACAGAGGAGGGAAGCATTGCATATGTGGTCTGAACCCGAAGAACTACAAAGCAAGCTAATGTGAGAGTGCATCACCCAACCAGGCCTGTACTCTGCTTCATACAAATCGACAGTGCTTCAAATGTATCTCTTTGTAATACTATCTCAATAGTCCAGTAAATACAGCTTGCAGCAGGCCCGCACTTACACCAAACTGATGTTCTCCAATGTACCAGGGAGACTAAGTTTTGAACAACAGAGACAAAACATATTGTTCCTGGTATTATATAATTAATAAAATTATTTAAATCACTTAAGTTTTCGTAAAATACACTTAGAAAATAACACAGCCTGGTCCTGCAGCCAGAGATAAGTAGTACTGCCGTGCACTAGGAATCATAGTGCAAGGGGTAACCTGAGAATGGCCCCATTATAAAATTAAGAAAAAAAATTAGTTCAGTTCTTTACTCAACTATCTGGTCTTTCACTGGCATACATTTATTTAAAGGTTAAATCCGAGGTGGGAAGGGGAAGATTTTAGTCTCAGATTGGGAGAAGCTGCCAAAACTTAACTATTGAAACAAATGCCAGGCCAGGCAGTGGGCCAGTTCACTTATCCTTACTAGCCACCTGCAGGCTGTATTATCAAAGCCTCTGAAGTTTATTACTGCAGTTTATTATCCTTTCATTATGATATAGAAAAAAAGGCATTGATGTAAACCAATTTTGACACCAAGTTTCTCCCTGACACTTGGCACTGAAATCCGTTCATGTTTGCATGGGAACAGGTTATGGGACAAGTTTTTTTCTCTGTCAGTGACAAACCAGATGCTCATGCATATATGTAACTTCTCATTGTCACTATGGGGGAAAAAATATTGCCTTTTGCATGACAAACAGACAAAGTAAAAGAAAGATGCATCTCATCAGATAAAATATTAAATAATCACACCCTAAGAGGGGAAAGTACGACGACTGACTTCAGTGGAATTGCACCAAACAGCTCACTTGCATGCTGGCCTCAGCGGCTGAGGAAAGGTCTCACAGGACAATGACATGTAGGTGACAGTACCAAACCAAGTCATTCATATTAATATCCTTCATATTTTGAAACAAAACTCAAGATAGTAGTCCTTGACTACTGCCTTTCTCAAGACAGAACTGTGTGTTTTGAATCACATTATGTGGCATTGGGGGGGGGGGGGGGGTGTTTTGTCATT
>NW_009606140.1:0-1441 GCF_000690535.1 Cariama cristata | reverse complement strand
TTGTTGGATGTAATGTGGGGGGTTTGGGGGGGGGGGGGGGTATTTCTGATAGTCAGAACTCCTCTGAAAAATAAGATCTTGAAGATTTTCTCAGAACACAATACTCGAGTGCAACAAACCATGTGAATCTGTGTGTTTTGTTTGTTCTTATTTTAAATACAGGTTTTTTGCTTTATAGCCATGGATCAGACATCCCATATTTTATGGAATTCTTTCTTTCTTTTTTTTTTTTTTTTAAATCATATGGGCTGTTATCATCTCTATCACTGATTTAGTACTGTTATAGCTGTAACAATCTGAGAATATTATTAGCACAACAACTTCCGTAAGGAAAGATCATATCTGTTATGTAGACTAACTGACATGTTTGGAGAAAAAAAAAAACAGACCAGCTGCAGATCTGTCTTCCAAAAGGGCTCATCTGTTATTTCTGACTACATCAGCCACTCTAATGAAAGACAAAAGTTCTTCTACAAACTTTGCTTACTGTCACTTGTCAATTTAAACACTGGGATCTTAAATTTCTTTCCTTTTGCAAACAGAAGAGTCAGAGAGGAGGGAATAAAGGAAAAAATACCTAGATTGATAAGTATGAATTTCCCTGAATAGGGGCATGAGCACCTTCCTCTGTCTCCTACTTTTGGGGCTCTTTAGGATCCAGTCCTTACTTGTATTTTCCATGCAAAATAAAGCTTGTCTCAATACTAGTATGAGGGACAAGGCCCTAGAGAACGCCTAGGACAGCTCGTCCAAACTCTGAGCTCCTATTGAAAAGAGAAACAGTGGAGGAGAGCCAGAAGCAGCTCAACATCGATGTTCTTTTGGGGTTTTTTTATGCTTCTCTTCATTGCTTCTGAGTTGGTACATTCTGGTATTGTATATGATGGCTGTAGCTAGGAAAAGCAAAATAATGAGGTCAAAGGGTTGTTGCCCAGGAGTTTGACTAGGCCAAGAAGTCACTCGTACCCTATACTCTGTGCCACGTTAGTTTGAAGAGCTTTGTTAGCACCTGCGTTCTGATATTAAGAACATAGCCTTGTAAGGATCTTCCACAAGCAGGTAAAAGCAACAGTAACTGAAGAGAAATCAAGGAACCTTGCTTAACCACAGTGAAACGGGATCGTGCACCTCAGGAGCTGCTGCTTAGAGGAAGCTGTCTTCACAAGGTTTTTACTGCAATCATAAAAGCTTGCTTAGCCTAAGGGTTACAACCCTTTGGGTGCACAAGGTATTTGGTGAAGCTGGACAATTCTAACTGTATTTTCTTGGTCTTTGTCATGCTATTTTTTTGTAGCAAAAAGTCAGACAAAGCTATTGAAACCAAAAAGAAAGATATTAAGAGCTTCACCAGATTGTACATATCTGCAAGATTCATTATGAATTTTTTTGAGAATAAAAGAGATTTTCATGGTATGAACAGCATGGTCCAAGCTAATCTCTG
>NW_009606139.1:1113-3178 GCF_000690535.1 Cariama cristata | reverse complement strand
TGTGTCTGAGCTGCCAGGCCGTCTTGTCTGGAGTGTGATTTTTATCTTCAGCTGCTCAGGAAGAGTTTTGTCCGCGTTCTCCTTCTTTCTCTGAACTGACCGGGAGGGAAGTGTCGATGCAGTTTTATTTCGTGCGAGGCAGTGCCTGCAAAAGCGATATATACTTCCACCCAAATAAATAAATCCGAGTGAACTCCACTGTCTGAACTGTGCCACCCCTTTCCAAGCTGAACTCGGGCTCCTTTTCTAACTTGCAAAATCTGCCCGTGTCCCTGCCCGCCGGTCTGTCCATCTGTCCGTCCGTCTATCTACCTGTGGCGTTAGGCTTTCTGGGAGGGGCAACCTAGGTCAAACCAGTGAGTAGTCAAGTATATGTCCAGTCCTTTACCAGGCTGTCTTGGGTGTGTTTCCCCCCTCCCCTCCCCCCGCATTCGTTCTTATTTGAATAATGAGACAAAGAAAGGCCCGTCTCCTTCCTGAACAGCTAAGGCCCCCAAACCAAAACCCAGTCACAGTAGTCAAAATTCAGAGGACTTCTTCGAAGGAAATATATTGTATTTATGTTTATATACACGAACATAGAGCCGTAAAAAGCTCCCGAGACGCGCCAGCGTGTAAACGAGGTGTCAACCCCTGTGTTGTGTGAAAAGAGATAACATTCATCTTCTTCTAGGCGCATTTGAAATAGGTTACTGGTTTATTGTTGGGTTTTTTTTTTTCTCCAGAAATAAACACGATCTGTTTTCTGAAATCGTTTCCCCCCCGCCCCCGGTATGTCCCCCTTTTCTGTGATGTAGCTGCCGTTGCAAACGGGAGATGAACAATTTCGAAATCTCGGATCACGATTAGAGGATGAGAAGAGTTAATGCCGCCAACCCAGCTCTGTCTCTAGACAGACACATTTTGGACAATGGCAATACGCTAAAGAAAAGGTGCTCTCCGAAAGGATGAGCCGCTCGGCGTTTGGCCGTGGAACTGTGGAGGAGGGAAGCTCTGCAGCTGCGGAGATCCCGGCCCCGAAACGTTTGCTCTGTAGCTCTTTACGATGATTATTTGTACCGAGTGCGGGAAGGCTGGAGAGGTCGAGCTTGTACTGCAACTCAGCTCGGGTTTACGGCCGCGAACCGCAGGGGACTGTGCTGTAGAGCCGAGGTCTTGAGAGCCTCGAGAGCCGGTGGGACACCAGGTCTCCCCACTTCGTGGGATGCCGCCGGGGTCTCTTCTCCCCGGCGGGGCTTCGGGGCTTGTGCGCCGTGTCGGTCTCTCGGGGCAGGGGAAGTGTTTGCTAAATTGTTTTCCAATGCCGAGGTTAAAACGAAAAGGCGGCCTTTGAAGCATCGCTTATGAGACGCGCCGCGCAAATCTGGAAAAGAAGTCGCCGGGGATCGGTCGTGAAACCTAAAGAGGGGATGGGGAGCCTGGAATCTTTGCAGCGGCAAAGAGGATTAATCGCATAACACCGGCTAGACGGCGTCCGCCCGAGCCGTGCGTTTAAAAATCAAAACGGGGGGAAACCCAATGCGAAAACCAGAGAAGATGCGGTTAAAATAAAAGCGGGTCGCGTAAAACCTGCAGTGCACAGGCCAACCCGCATGCCCGGTGTCAGGGCGGAGGGAGGAAGGTGTGACCCGGACATGTCGCATCTGTCGGCGGGGGCTGCGCCGGGGTCCCCCGGGCCGGCGGGGGAGGCGACGGGTGAGGTCGCGGCAGAGCAGCTCCACCACCGGTGCAATCGGCTTTGGAGGGAGAAGGATCACCTCGGGGGCAGACCCGCAACTAAAGGCCCAGAGTCCCTGCCCCGGGTGTGAACTGCTTTTTCGTTCCTGGTGACCCTGCGCGGCCTTTTTTAGTGCTGGAGGAGAGACTCGGGGGGGTTCTTGTTTTGCCGAGCAGAGAGCAAAGCGCTGCGATTTCTCCTTCGCGGGTCTTTGGGTGATTCCTTCTCCCTCTCTGCTTTTATACGCTTGTCCATTAACTTTAAAAACTTCGCGAGGGTTTCTGTTCCCGAGGCTCCAGATAAGTCTCCTGACACTGAAGACACGTTATCGGCTTTTTCCCCTTCGCA
>NW_009606139.1:0-969 GCF_000690535.1 Cariama cristata | reverse complement strand
GGCTCGCCCTTGTCGGCCTCAGCATTTCTCTGTGGGCATCGCCCCGTCCTTCGGACCCAGGGGCTTAAGGGACGCGGGGGGAGGGAAATGTCACGGTATTTCTCGTTGAAAGCACCGAAGGGATGGCACTGAGAGCCACCGAGCTGCCGAAAAAGTGACACCGGGGCGGGGAGCGGGACTTGAGGAGAGCACGGTTTCCCCACCCGCTCTCTTCTCCCTTCTTGGGATGCATGATCCTGAGAATGCCGGGGCAGACATATCCCTCCTAATAGACGGAACAAACATTTCTCTGCCGCTCCCGGGACCTGCCTCTCCCCGTCCTCCGCATCCCCCGTCAGCCCGAGGGCATCTGTTGGTGAAATCTTCCCCCCGCCGCCGCCCTCTGCTCCTTCCCTACAAGTTATTGGGTTACACTCGGCTGCTGTGTTATACGGGGCATGTGCTGGGTTGTTAGAAGCCTCTATAAAAGAATAAAGACTTAGTGGCAGCCCAAGCCTGAAACTCGTTTCCCTACCCGTTGTAACACAGTCCGCAGACGCCGTTTAGTAGCGACGGACTAGGGGCTGGTAGAAAGACGAGTCTCGTATTGTTTCTATTTGATCGAAAGAAGAAAGCCGTGTAAGGTGTTTCCTGTCTACTTGAGGTTTTGTACGGCCCTTTAGGCAGGTTATTTCTTTGGAAATCAGCCCCGGAGCCCATTGTCTTTATCTGATGCTTGAAAGATTGGGGAGGAGAGGAAGGAGAAAAATCATTGTTGAAAAACACTTTGAAGTTGTGCAACTGTTGCTGCTCCAATTTTTTTCTCCAGTTTCCAGATGCACCAGAAATCGTTACTTTGATCTCACAAAGCAGCAATTTATATTTTTTAATTTTTAAAAAAAATGGTTGGGTAACTCAGAGCGTAATGGCAAACATGCAGGGAATGAGGTCATCGGGCAGCGCGGGGAGGGCGCGGGGAGGCGGGGAGCG
>NW_009606138.1:0-1499 GCF_000690535.1 Cariama cristata | reverse complement strand
GGTACGAACTGAAGAAAGAAATTGAAAATAACTGGATGAGATCAAACAGCGCTTCCCTAATTGCTTCTGAACTTCTCATTTAGAAGAAGAGGCGAATAGTTATGCATTACACTGCAAAAAAAGCTTTCGGATAATCTTCTTACTCTTTTACAAATAAGTCCTGCCTTCCCCCTTTCTTTCTAAAGAAAGAACGAAGTCTCTTAATTGAAACCCAGTTTTAAAAAACTGGTTTTCACAGTAAAAACATTTTAAAAAGAAAAAGTTAATCTTCCTCAGGAAGGTGAAAGAGATTTAACCGGTTCTCAGTTTTCCTATTTCGTGCCTACGAATTCTACTGAAGGGAAAAAAAAAAATACTCCCGTCTGATTTATTTTTTTTTAAGAGAGCCCTGGGGTTACAATAAAAAAACTTTTGGGTTTTTTTTATTATTTTTAATTAAAATTGAATAAACGCTTAAGGAGAAATTAGCAGTCGCCTCCATCCAAGACCTACTCGGCTTTTATAACAGAATCAAAGCCGTGCCTACGAATTCTACTGAAGGGAAAAAAAAAAATACTCCCGTCTGATTTATTTTTTTTTAAGAGAGCCCTGGGGTTACAATAAAAAAACTTTTGGGTTTTTTTTATTATTTTTAATTAAAATTGAATAAACGCTTAAGGAGAAATTAGCAGTCGCCTCCATCCAAGACCTACTCGGCTTTTATAACAGAATCAAAGCGTATTTAAAAAAAAAAAAAAGTAAAACCTTTTAATACATCAAATATACGGAATTTTAATCTTTAAAGCGATACATTGTCTATTTTAGTACATGACGTAAACCTTACTTAACCCTTTTTACAGGGTGGACTTAAAAATTAAAAATAGTTAAGTGTTCCTTTTAAAGAACAAAATAAGGCAAATGAGGTTTTTGGAATAGAATTGTTTTTGTTTTTCTTCCAGAATACATACAAAAAAATACCAATTCTCTTTCAAGGGTATACACCTTAAAAATAATTGCAATTTGAAATTATAACTGACAAATTGCGAGTTGTTTTTTAGTAACAAACATGCATGTAAATTTTTTTTTGTTTCAATGAGACATTAAATAAGAACGTACAATACAATCATAGCAATTTTAAAGTAACATTAAAGAGAAGACCTCTATCTTTTTATTTATATTCTACAATGGGTGTTCCACTTTTACCTATTGAGCTCAGTTAAGTAATGCACTTTATGATTCGTTGTCCCGCTTGAAGCTAACATAAATAAATACAGTGCTCATGGATCCAGTCCTCAAATGAACACTATTTTATAAAAAGTCATATTTTTTTTTCTTTCCAACTTTTATAAAGTTTCGCAGGGCTTCCTTCCCTCACCGCTAGACTCTGTGTTGTGTGCCAAAGCCCCGCTGCCTGCGCTCACTGGTACCCCAGGGCCGAGGCTGTGGTGAGTCTCTGCCCGTAGAGTGCGTAAGGGGAGTAGTAGGGTCCGGTGGCGGCGGGGACGGGGACGGGGGCCCCG
>NW_009606137.1:0-522 GCF_000690535.1 Cariama cristata | reverse complement strand
GGAAGAAGCAAAGGGCAGATCTTGCCTCCAGCCCAGGCTCCCTCCTGGCATTTCTCAGCCCTGTTGCTGCCATCTCTCTTGCGTGCGTGACCCAATTTTTTAGGAAAAGAAGCTTTTGGGCTCACATCCATCTGTCTGTCTGTCTTCTCTCGCCTCTCTGTAACGTTCTCAGCTGCCGGGCGATTTCAACCCTGTTTGACAGGGGGGTGGAGGGCTTCGAGGTATTCATTTCCTGTGAGCAACAAGGGGAAATCTAGAAATAAGCAGTTCGTGGCTTCCCGCTGTCTTTCAAAACTCCTCTTCCTGTCTCTAATAAAGGAAGTATTTAATATTTAGCATATCGTATTTAACCTGGGACAGCACATTACCTCGATTTATCTTAAAGTTACCCTAAACCAGAAAGGAAATAATCCTAACTTTATTGCACACAGGCACCAACAGCTGTTTCTACACCGATCTCTTCAGCTTTCAAAATGTGTAATTTTTTTTTTTCCACAGAGTTAAAAAATTGCTCTGTGTTCA
>NW_009606136.1:0-683 GCF_000690535.1 Cariama cristata | reverse complement strand
GCCAGCCAGGGACCTCCCCAGCCGCCCTCGGTACCACCGGGATGGCGTTGGGCTCTGGTCCCGGCACCGATGCTCCCGGTGCCACCGGCCTTTCCTACCTCACGTGTGCCTTCGCTCGGGTCTGGCTGCGCTCCCGGCCGGGTTCAGTGGTCCTGGCGTCCGCAGCCCCCTCCCAAAGCCAGGCGAGCACAGCTGGATGAGCAAACGGCAAGGAAAGAGCCTTGGGGACAGCAAGGACAGTGCCACATCCCCCCCAGCCCGCATGGTGCGGGGCAGGGATGCGGGGAGGGGGTTTCCCACCCCCCAAGTGGGTGCTGGGTCACTGCCCACCCCCGCCCCCAGTTCTCTTATTATTTTCAGCCTCGGTTTGCGGAGTGCCTTTAATTAAACCCTTCATCTCCTGTCGCTGTAATTTCCATCTCTTGCTGTTTGTATTGGTGGCTTAGACGAGAGAGACACATATATATTTAATTGGTATAAATAATGCATTTTCATAGCTGAATCTTTCCTTAGCTCCACATTTGGGGCCAGAAATAGCATTTTCATTTCAAACAGGCTTTTCTTTGCGTGCTCCTTCCCTTGGCCGGAGCAGATCCCTTCTCGGAGGTCTGCGGCTGCATCCCGGGGACCGCGTGGGTTGGCAGCCGCTCGAGTTCATCTCTGCTGGGCCAGCGTACGTCGCA
>NW_009606135.1:1358-2394 GCF_000690535.1 Cariama cristata | reverse complement strand
TGATTTCCTGCTCTTGTTGACCTTTGACTATGCAGAATAAAGACATAAATCCATATTTTAAACCCATCTGAGCGCCAGCCAGGCCCACAAAGCCATTTACAGCCTGCGATTTGGACGGGGCAGTGAGCAGGAAAGCGATGGTTTCTCGAGGTGACATTCCCCAGGAGGGAAATGAAGTGTTTTATTTGCAGATATATAGGGCACGGTCGTTCCTCCGCTTCCCCTTCCCTCCGCCCTCGGCTCATAAATAAAACATACGGCCGCGTAACCGGCTAATTACGGGAGGATGGCAAAACCCCGCCGGTCGCTGGGAAAAGAAATCAGCTTTTTAATCAGCCCACTTTCCTCCCCATCTAACTTAAGGAGAAACGGGCATTTCGAGTGCCGGGATGGATCCGAGACTCTCCGGCGGCTCGTAGGCTCCCGCCGGGGTTGCGTACCCCGGTCCCCGGAGGCGGCTCTGGGCTGGGATGGGGGGATTTAAGCCGCTTCTTTTTTTTTTATTTTCTTTTTTTTTTTTTTCCCCCCCTCTGGCTGGGAAAAGGATGTCTTTAAAAAGTCTAATTGTTCCTTACACATTAGATACATTAATGAGGTCTCTGATCAAGCGGCTGGCTCTCTGGCAAGGAGGCTTCAAGTAGCAATTTTCCATTTGTGTTTCAAATTTTAATGAATGTTCCTGTCTCCGGCTGCGATGCGCGGTGATAATCCGCACGGCTCGGGTCAGCGCCGGAGCAGGGGCTGCCGCGCGGGAGGGCTTGTACAAGGGTTTGATTTCTTTGGGGAATAGTTCATACAAAAAATGGTAATGGCAGAAGACAGTCTTCCTTCCCCCTCGGCTGCCAGAGCCCGAGAGCTACAAATCAGAGGGTTATTATTTCTTTAAAGTATCCTATATCTTTAGCAGGAGAGTAAAGTTCAGCCCTGATAAGATTGCGGCGCTGGGCGAGACACGCTTTTCCTTTCCTCCTGTCTTTTTGGGGTTTTTTTTCCCCCTCCGTCTCCCTCGGTCCTTGCGGTGGCCGGAGGGGTGTCC
>NW_009606135.1:322-1283 GCF_000690535.1 Cariama cristata | reverse complement strand
CCCCATCCATCCAAGGGCCGGATCCAGAACCCACCCCACCAGGACAAGATTTTTATAACCTTGTTTTGGCATGCCTGCCATTAACTTAATTTAACATCCATATTGCCGCTACTTAATTAAATAGATGAACTCATTTTACATTTGCAAGTCTTAATTCATCCTGAACAAAATTGGCCGTGTTTCGTTCTTTCTACGCTACCAGCTCCCCGGAACAAATGACTGCCTTTTGTAGTTAACTGCTAGTACAGGTTAAAAGCTAATTAGCAGCCCGGGTTGGGTGTTAACTTCCTTATTTATCACCCGGCGCCACTCGATTAGCGAGGGGGCGCGGGCTGGCTCTTCCTTGGCCCTGCGTGGGCCCCGCTTCTCCAGGGCTGGTGCCCGTGTTCCTCGGGCAGCGGTGCTGGATGCGTGCTTGATGCACGGTGCTCAGTGCACGGTGCTTGGCCCGTGGTGTTCAGTGCGTCACGCTCCCGTAGCACCCAGCAGCATGGTGGGGCAAGCTTGGAAGCACCCAACCATCGCCCAACCATCCAACCATCACTCAAGCACCCAACCATCGCCCAAGGACCCAATCATCAGCCAAGGACCCAACCATCACGCAAGAACCCAACCATCACCCAAGCACCCAACCATCCCCTAAGGACACAACCATCACCCAGCCACCCAATCGCTGGCCAAGGACCCAACCATCGCCCAAGAAACCAACCATCACCCAAGGACACAACCATCACCCAGCCACCCAATCGTTGGCCAAGGACCCAACCATCGCCCAAGAATCCAACCATCACCCAAGGACACAACCATCACCCAGCCACCCAATCGTGGGCCAAGGACCCAACCATCGCCCAAGAATCCAACCATCACCCAAGGACACAACCATCACCTAGCCACCCAACCATCGGCCAAGGATCCAACCGTTGCCCAACCACCCAACCATCACCCAAGCACCCAACCATCA
>NW_009606135.1:0-311 GCF_000690535.1 Cariama cristata | reverse complement strand
CCATCCCCCAAGCCCCCAACCATCCCCCAAGGACACAACCATCCCCTAGCCACTCAACCATCAGACAAGGACCCAACCATCGGCCAAGGACCCAACCATCGCCCAACCACCCAACCATCGCCCAAGCACGCCAGGAGAGCAGCCCTCCAACCCCACCATCCTGCCAAGCCATCGTGGGTTGTGCCATGCCCAGCCCAACCTCCCCGCAGATATCTGGGGAGAGGCCCCGAAAGCAAAGTGCCACCCCGGTTTTTCAAGCATGACTCCGGTGCTCCCCACCCAGGCGGTTCACGGGGTGCCCACACCAACCG
>NW_009606134.1:0-2798 GCF_000690535.1 Cariama cristata | reverse complement strand
TGGCTTCGCTGTGACTTCAATGTCATCATCCCCCTTTCCCTGTGCGTCTGCATGGACTCTGGTTGCCTTTGCCGATGTGCACATCCAGGCAACCCATCCTCTTGGCAGGGCAGCTCCCGACAGAGCCAAACCTCTCCAGGATGCAGGATTTGCCTGTTTCTGCCCGACACGGGTGGCTGAGGCGATGCCGAGCTCTGCCTTGGAGCAGGCGAGAGGAAGAGGAGGAGCCAGGCTGGGCTGAAAATGGTTTTCGTCAGATTAATGAATAGGAGCAGGCTGCTTGCAGCAGAGCAGAGCGGTAGAGGTTGGGTGAGAGCTTGGACATCACCTGGTCCAAGCCCTGCGCACACCTGGCCCCAGCAAGCTGGACGTACACCAGAATAGTTTCTCTTATTTAGGCAATTCTTAGGTTGCCGTAGAACCGTAGGATGCTGACATGGCAGCGAGTGCTCTATATGGCCATTTTACTTACAAGATGAATGGCAAAATGGAATAAATTTGTTGGGCTATAACAGAACTTTATCTCTGGTTTAAGTAAAAGCACATGTGAAAGGCAGGAGGAAGGTTAGTTGGGTGAGACAGCGAAGCTGATCTTTTCTGTAGGGCTTTATTTTGATTTATGTGCTCATATTTATATGTAATTTTGTATCTGCTTCCAGAAGCTGATAAAGACATTGCGAATGCGGTGGGATGAAGATGTAGGGATTAGAAATGGCCTGTTCATTACAGGTAACGAGGCCCGCGGAAGGCGCTCGGCCCAGGTTCAGCTACAGCAGCCAAGGAATTAGTGCTCTGCGTCGGGCGGGCGCGCTCCCTTGCTGGAGGAGAAACTCCTTGTAGGTAAAGTTACCGAAGGAGGTTTCACCCGGGCATTACAGGCACATATATAACGCATAGGAGAGTTTCAGCTGTACGTGGTGAGTGATGTTCTCGCCTCTTAGTCTTTCTGTTAAGATCATCCCTTAAAATCTATCGATGTGTGCTGGAGGGGGGACGCGGGGGAGCTGAGCGTTTGGGCGCTGGCACTGGGGAGGGCTGGGAGAGTCGAGCGCTCTCGTATCGCAATACGGGCTCGTAAAGCGCGGGGTGCACTGGCTACGGAAAAATTGATGCAGATGAGAAAAC
This sequence comes from Cariama cristata, assembly GCF_000690535.1. Classification (NCBI taxonomy): domain Eukaryota; kingdom Metazoa; phylum Chordata; class Aves; order Cariamiformes; family Cariamidae; genus Cariama; species Cariama cristata. The sequence continues at coordinate 1,673 of NW_009606134.1, read as the reverse complement.
CACAGGGAAGGAATTGTTTGGAGACACGGCGCTGTGTTATTCATGTCTAAGATCTGTGAAAAGAGCAAATTCCCTGATAACAACTGTAGTTAATTTATTTCCTCTTAAGCTGTATTAAAATATATGAATAAATCCTTCTCTTAATTAATATTGCCAGCATACATATATTTTTTTAATTTATTTCATTATTTTTAGAGCAAGAAATTCAGGATGAGTATTTTGTACTGATTCTTCCAGACATATTTTATATCTTCTTATTAGACACCTGGGCTGCTGCTCCTCCAGTTTTAAATCACTTGCTGGGCAGGTTTTCACTCTTTGAGAAAAGCTCTGATCTGAGTTAGAACTCTGCGAACCCAGCGGGGTTACATTGCGAACAAGCCTTGAAGCTGTTCCTGTTAACGAATTCTTGACAAATGAACTTGCAGTGCTTAGATTTTCTCTGTACTTGAGCATTAGTGGGTTTCTGGTAATTATTGTCCCGCATAGGTATTAACAGTATCTGTGCTCGTCAAGTTAAAGCACTTCCACAGGCTGATGTTTCTCCATGGAAAACATCTCTGCCTCTTGGCACGTGTTGTAATTCAGCAAAACACTTCAACACGTGCTTGCTTTGAGAGCGGGAGCAGTTGTCTGCCGACAGACCGGGGCCGGCACGGCAGCGGTAGCCAGGCAGAAGGCAGCGGTCATTGCATTGGGATGGTAAGAGGTGATTTTTGTGAGCACACGTAGGGCAGAGAGCTGGAGCTGCTGGTGTGGAGAGACCGTGGCAACTCAGCGCAGGTCCTCCGTAGTCCTCCCACTTTCCTCTCTTCCAGTTTGATCAATGGCAAAGAGCCGCCTTCCCTCTCTGGTGAAAGATCAGCTCCCAAGTAATGATGTCCAGCTGTACTGACAAAATGTGATTGCTCATCAGTTTGTTTGATGACTTAATCTGGGGCTGATTAGCATCTTGGAGGCTGTCCAGATGATCAAAAATGATGCATAATTTTGCTGCGGGCCACAGTTTATTTAACATTTTAGCATCCTCCCAGCTCTTGCGTAGCAGCGGGGACTTGCGTTGCGATGAGTGTTCGCTCTCTACGAGGCTTCGTTTTGGGGAGGAAGGGTGCGCTGGAGCCTGGCTGCTGTCGTAGGGAGGAGGGTGTGAGCTGGAGTGGCTTGGCTTTGTGTCACCGGGTTGTAGCTGCAGGGGACATGTTGGTGGCCGGGGCTTCACCGGGCGGAGATGCAGAGCATCCTACGCTCGCCCCGGGGCATCACTCCCAGCAGAAGTTTGCTGTGCCCTTGGGGTAATGATAGATCCAGAAGAGCGACAAAAATCCTCTCCTTCCCCCATAAAGCTGCTGCCTAAAGCGACTGCGGATGCATTTTCCATTTCTTCTTGCAGCTTTCAGATCATCACCCCAGCAAGACTTTTTGCTGCCGGGGGGTGGTTTGGGGAGCGGGAGAGAGGACAAGGCCCGGGGGGACGGACACGGGGACTACATTTGCAGCTGTGGGGAAGGCTGAGCTGGGGGGGAGACAGCCCGGCTCCTGCCCGGCAAGGGTTAAAGCTGGAGCGGGGACTGCTGGAAGAGTTCAGTTGTTTCACATTAGGCCGGGGCGGCCCTGGCTGCCTTCCGTGCTCTGGGAGCCGGGGGCCGAGTCCCCAGTGTTAAATCTGCGTAACC
>NW_009606133.1:0-2390 GCF_000690535.1 Cariama cristata | reverse complement strand
GTTTCCATAACATCAGGGTGAAAAAGAAGAGGGTTTTAAGTAAATAAGTTTTGAAAATTCTCCTTCAGGTCATCATCCTGGATTGCCGGGCACCTCAGCAGCCCACTGCCACCGGGGCGATGGCCCGGCACGCCTTGGGCGACTCAAGAGCCCTTTGGCCATCAAGTGATCCAACCGCAAGTTGCAGAAAGCAACCATGAAATGCCGGTGCTGTTCTTCACTATGTATGTACCCACATGCAACACCAAAATGCTTGTCTTTGTCTTTTAGCTATGGAAACCTCACTCAAATTAAGGTTTCTTCATGGGAAAACTTCAATCCCCCCAAAATAATTTCAATTTTGCTCTTCATTGCTTTTCTCTCGTTAAGGGAAACTATGGAAAATTGAAGCTCGTCATCAAGGAGACAAGGTTTTCAGAGATCTGCTATTTTACATTTTGAAATACTGCAAATATGTTTATTGAAAAGCACACAAAAAATCCCTTGCTTTGAGAAAACTGCAAGCTGAGAAAGGACCACTTGGGCCAATGAACGTGGTCTTTTCCAACAAGCAACTTAATCACAAAATGCCTTAAAAAATTATCAAGCTCTGACTTTTGAAGACATAATTTTCATCTCCTGCTCTTCCCATTGGCATGATTTTTCAGGAGTTAGAAGACTTGCAGTTTCCAGTCTAAAAATTCATGCAGGCCCTGTTTTATATCCATGACCCTTTAGCTCCTCTCCCTTCCCCATCTTTACTTTCCTGATGTTATTTTACAGGCTTAAATCACACTCCTCAGTTTATGTTTTGCCATATGAGACAAGCCAGTTTCCTTTAGTGGAGAGTACTTTAAAAGATGTTTTTATTTAAAAAGCAGTTTCAGAGCTACAGAATTCACAGAACGTCCTTCCTCTCCCTAGTAGGGCGGAATCAGCACATTAAAAAAAGCACAGCAGCGATGAAGTGCAGGTGACACGCTTCTAGCCTCTTGCCTTTCCCTCCTCCAGCTTTTCTTCCCCCACGTAAGCGCAGCTCAGGGAATCTGCATACAGATCTGGCACTATTTGTCAGCACCCAAACAAGTTGTAAAATAAATCATGCAACCTAATTTTACTCCTGGCTGGCAAAGCCGATGTTGCTGCTATCCTAATGCCTACAATTTGGCTCAGAGAAAAATGCTTTGGAAGCAGAATTGTTTAATTACTTCAAAGGCTGTTGGCCAACGAAGGCTCAACAGGCTTCCAGCTGGCAAAGGCATAAGAGATGCCTTCCATTACGAGAGGCAGGTTGCCTCGGGATGAAGCCACATCAAATTCTGAATCTGATCTAGGTCTGGTCTTACTCACGTCCAGGGATGGCAAACAGCTGTGCCCACAATCGCTAGAGGACTTCTGCACCTTTGCTCTGCCTAATCATTGAAAATTATCAAATAACTTGAATGTTTGAGGAGAGATTTCAATCTTCCTTCCATTATTTGCAGCACTTCTCACAGAAACTATTGCTGGGAGTGGGGGCTCTGTGGGCTGAGGGTACCACGCTGTCATCACTAGCATTGAATCCTCTGGCAGCAGGACACAACTTTTTGATCTTTCTCTAGTTTGTTTTTTATTTTAAATTTTACAAGTACTTTGTTAGAAAAGCAATCATTTCATATTACAAATATGAATATTTAAAATAAATACATTTTAAATAACTGTGGCAGTACCAAAAGTGCTCTACTCCTGTATTGGTGCTCTACACTGTGTTTGTTCATGTTGAGAACATGCTACCTGCAGCGAAGATGCAGCAAGAAGTATCATCAGCAGTTCCAGAGTTATATGAAACAATCTTTTGTTCCTTTATACAGTTTTCCACAAGCATTTTTGTGACATGTACTCTTACTACGGGCAGAGGGTAACCAAGAGAAACCTGGCACAAATACGAGGTCCAGACATCCATCCCTCGTTCCCCAGGAGGAACCCAATGCTCCCTTTTATGGTCCTACACCTTCCCCACCCTGAATGGGAAGACGGAGCCATGTTAGAAGTGCAATACCGAAGCTGAGCCAAGACTTGCCATAAGCTGAGCCTAGCCTACCTTAACCTAACAGCAGCTCGGGACAGCAGGGCCGGGAAGCTCCTCAGCTCCGGCCCAGGTAGGAGTTTCAGTGGCCGGCTGTTCCGGAGCCGGGCAGCTCCACTCGGCACCTCCAACGCCCTGGGTGACCATCGGCGATGGGTAATTTCTGTCAGGATTTTCTGCAGCCAGGCACCCCCAATATTCAACACAACTTCACTTTTTCAATTGCACTTGGAGCTCCCTGCTCCGAGCAGGCACGCACCCAGCAGGTACAACCCACCCGTCTTACTCCTCTCCTTTCCCCCAGGCAGTATCTCCCACTTGCTCCCCCATTTAAATCTTGCTTTTT
>NW_009606132.1:0-538 GCF_000690535.1 Cariama cristata | reverse complement strand
CCCTCAGTCTCAGCTGAAGAGTTATCTTAAAGTATTTGCGGGGAAAGTAAGAAACGGTCACAGCCAGTGTTTTTGTGCAAGCTCAGGGATGTGAATGCTCCCCTCTGCCCCTGCAGATGAAATGCCACCGGAGGATAGAGGATGCCAGGATGTGAGCTTGGTGGGTTTCAGCCTTGATGCAGAGAGGTCTGCTTTGGTTTAGGTCCTTCTGCACTTTCATTACTACAACTAGGGAAAACCAGTGTGGTTCGTAGTCTTCCTGGCCTTCCTTAGGCCAGTTGGTTATAGCGATGTCCTACAAATAACGAGCAGAGATGCTTTATGGAAGGAGATGTCAGTCTCCAGCTGTTCAGCTACCCAGAAAAGTTCCTTACCTTGAAGGGAGGATAAACTCTGTGCTCCAGCTGAGCAAGTCTCATTGCTAATTAGCAAGAGATCTTCATTAGGAGAGGTTTCTTGCCAGGAGCCACCAGCCCTTTGTGTACCATACTGCTGTGGTGCTGCTGCTCCTCCTTGGGTCCCAGGTAGGGTCATGGCT
>NW_009606131.1:9834-10139 GCF_000690535.1 Cariama cristata | reverse complement strand
CCCTGTACACACACACCGTACACCCCGCAGCACAGACACACACGCTCCTTTTTGCTCACCCCTACTCCAAAAATACCCCCCCCCCACGCACGGGCACACACCAGCTGCAGTCACCAGATGCTTCTCACACACACACACACACTGACATCCAGCTCGCACATTTTTCCCCTTGCTCAGGCACCCAGCAACCCCAGACACGCATGCCCCCGCACCCCTCCCCATCGCACACTCAGCGTTTCACCCCAAAATAGTGCCCACAGTCACCTCCGGGGATGGATCGCCTTGACCAGCCCCATCACTGCTGG